>NC_092863.1:81142365-81180576 GCF_032062135.1 Pyxicephalus adspersus | reverse complement strand
TTTACGAACGATTTTTTGCCCAATCGATCGTTCGTCGTTCGATTGGAACGATAAAAATTGGAAGTGTGTACGCACCTTAAGAGGTGGAGGAAGTATCACACAAGAGGGGGATATGGAATGGTGGGTTAGTGGTAAGGGTTTAGGAGACAAAAGAAGACAGGTAGGCAAGTTTTTAAAAGATGGGTTTTGAGTGAAAAATAGAAGCAAGCTGAATAGGATGAGAAAGACCATTCCAGAGAGTCAGGGCAGCTCTAGAAAAGTCCTGAAGCCGTTGGTAAACACCACCTCAGATTTTGCTAAATGTTCTTTTAATCCTTTAGCCTTGTACAGATTCACTTGCATTTGCTGTGACTTCTGATGCACAATTGTTGAGCTCCCTCCTGGACCTCCATAAAATGCACTGTTTCTCTATTGCTGCCAGTCCTGTGTCATTCACCTGCACTGTTGGCTCTATACAGCATTTATTTACCTATTTTTTTGGATATGCACAGGGGTGGGACATTTGGTTTGCAGTAAAACATTTGACCATCTTTCTCTACATGCCACTACTGGTGGTGTGTACTGTAGACAATCCAACATGCGTAAAGCCAGAATTGATAAAACACAAATCTTTGACATTCAGGGAATGCCTGCGATGTGATTTCTTTATGTGAACACCATTTTAAAGTTTCCAAAACACCAGTCCCCTTTACACATGTACAATTTTCTTTGAACAGCAAAATACATCCTTAGAAGTACATCTTTTTTTTTTTATACCAATTTCCTGTAAGTCCTTGGTCAGTATTGAGCTGTGGTTCCAGCTTGTTAGTTTGAATAGGGAATATTTTCCACTTTCATTCTGTGTACTGTTAAACATGGTTCTGAATTTTTATGTCTTGGCTTGTAGGCATGTGATTTATCTTTTGTATCAGTTGGTACATGCTGTCCTATTATAGCAACAAGTGCTGTAAAATAAATGTTTCCTACACCAAGACATTGAAACATAGAGTGCTGTTTAAATGGGTATTTATTAGAGTGTCTTGTAAATGTGTCTCTCGGAATTATAAACTTTTTTATTATTAGTGATTACATTTTTGTACGCAGTGTTTTGTGCACTGTTTTAAGTCAAGTTTTATTTTCTAATTTTTTATTTATTGGAAAATTAGTTATTGAACTGGTTCAGATACAAATGATGATAAATACCAGCTAGGGGGATTGCCTACTGTAAAAATTTTTGTAACTGTATCTGTTTAGATTCCTCCTTTTACCAAAGTCAAACCCTGTTTAGTATTTATATAGCCCCAACATGTTGTGCAGTCCATAGTCATGTTACTAGCTGTCCCCCCCAGAAACTACTGCCTAGTATTATATAGACCTCTGGTATCTCTGCACTCTAGTGATCATAACACTACACATTAGGGAGACACATGAAGAGGAAAGAAAAGATGGGGTTTTGGCCTTAATTTCAAAAGATGATTATGTATTGTTCATAAGATTCATACACAAATTGTGCGACAATGGAAAATTCTTTTACCCTGCCTATTAAACAGCATGGGCTGGGGTTCACACACTTTACAAAGATCCACTAGCGTTTTATTATTAAATCATTGAGTCTCATAATCCGACGCGTTTCGCCACTGTGGGCTTCCTCAGGGGTATGTAGCGTAGACTTTTGCCAGTTTGTTTAAAGTATTGCACAATTAAAATATAGTTTGTTCCAGGGTGAGAAGCGGGCACCTTTATATCAGAGGGTGCTTCAGATATAGCCTGTCTTAGGATAAGTAAAGATGTGGGTATAGAGCAATATAGACTGCTTTTAAATTGCCCTGATTCGGATCAGCAGTGGTCATGCTTTTCAGTAAATTTTTCTCTTCTGTGTATCACAGGAGAGCTGTCTGGCGTCCCACACGCGACACATGCGTACCCCGGAACTTACCACATTTATGCCTCTGACGCACCTCTTTTTGGGTGGGATGCTAGATGATGCATCTCATCAGCAGCAGCCCACGGAGATTGAATGGGGGTGGCAGTGAACTTTTCAATACCACCAGTTATATAAAATGCAAACTCTGGTTCTTTGAGAATCAGTGCTATGGTGTGGATGTTCAGGCAGCCACGATGTTGCATGGAAAAATATACTACTACTACTATTACAATACTACCACTACGTCTTAAAATAATAGATAAAAATATCTTTAAAGGTAGCTGACATCACCAGGTGGCCATTTTTGCTGCCAATGACTTCCCAGCATCTCCCAATAAATCATCATCATTCATCCATCATACATGTACAAATATAAAGTAACATTGTACAGACAAATATTGATTTGTAGAATATGAAATTAATACAGTTAAACTAAATTTCCCCTAGCAGAAAAAAAATATTTACCCTGGCACTGAATTGTGTTTTCCCAAGTTGATGGCCCTGCAGCTTCTGACATCAAACACAACAGTCCGCCAGTCCCTGCAAGGAAAGTTTATTCGGTTAATTAATGATTTTGGCTTTGCTACAAAAAACATCTAAATGTTTAGTGTATCAGGTGAGGATGAAACAATCTGTTGTTTTTGTCATAAATCAGTTTGTGTGACTTTCACAGGCGGTTGTTCTTTTCATTGAGATGACATGGCAGTGACTTGTGTGAACTCCTGACAGTATTGTTATTGGGTATTTCAGTTACACCCCACCCAAAATAATAATCGTGCCCCAGGGCTTCTCAACTGCTTCTATCTATGGCTTTATTTTTTAACTTTCATTGTATTTATTTATTTTGCAGGGGTAAATTTAGTAAATACAAAGACTACCTACAGATTTCTTAGCAACTTCGTACAATAGAATTCCGGTTATCCGGATAACCGGAAAAAGCACACAGCTCCGCTTTCTTGGTTGCTCCTGGAGCCCTAGCAGAGCTGTGCAATATGTTCTCCAAGAACACATACCACAGCTCCACGGCTCAAGCGTCATCAGGTTTTCCCTTTTCTCAACCACCATTCAGCACTAGAGGTGAATGTGGACAAATAGGGCTCACAGTTCTATCTATTTCTCACTTGCCACTCAAAACAAAACAAAAACTTTTGACCCTATCCAAATGCACTAATACTGCACAAGAAAAGGTATTATGCCCTTCAGGGTAGGGTTCTCTCCTCCTCCAACCCCTATTTAATGTACAGCACTGTGTAATATGTTGGCGCTATATAAATACTGTATAATAATAAAATCATAATTATGTGTTCCTCTCTGGTGGCCTTTCCCTCCTACCTTCCCTCTGTACCAGCTCTGCAACCCTTATGGGTGTCTGTGGCATCATCATGTTTTTGCCATAGAATTTCCTCCCTAGGAATCCTACTGAAATGTGTTCTTCGTCTATACATATTTATTAAATTCTGCAGTGTGTTTACTGGCAATTTTAAGTAAATTTTAGGTAAAATTCACTTTTGACCGACATCACAATTACTGTTGAAAGTAACAGACCATTGGTCAGTTGTATAGCTAATACTGGGTATTAAAAAAACTGAAAGGTCTAATTACATGAAAACAGAAAAAAATGTTGAATAAATTGAAAGATATCAGATTTTTCCTCAATTCATTTTCTATCCTATCTTTTTTTGTGGTCAAACAAAACCAACATTTTATTTTGTTATCTCTTTGCTTTTGGATCTTATAAAAAATATCGTCAATAGTGTAATTATTCCAGTAAATTGACACGAGTATGGCTACCTTGAGTCTGAGCATACATAGCTAATAAAAGAATCGCTTAGGACAACTAGGTCACATAGAGGTGCGGTAATAGAAACAGTCATCATGGTGGAATGTGATTCTTTTTCCCTAACAATAAGCCTATCATTCCCATTTGTTTGCAGATCTCAAGGGGATGGGGATTGGTCTGTAGAATGTATTTTCCAGATAGTTTCTATTGTTTCCTGAGATCTGACTAGTGTAGGGTTTTCTGTTCAGTGCATAAAATATTCACGTTTGTTTGGATAATATGATAGTGTTTTTAATCAAAGATTTGCTATGGGATTGCTATTGCTGACATCTCCATCTGGAAATGCTATTTGCTGTCATGCTACTTACTTTACTTATTTTAAGTATATGATTCAGATAAAAACTTCAAGTTATTTGTGGACTTTTCTGATCTGCACACTTTTTTCAAGTCATTGGTGCAAATATTGTATAAAACAGCCTTTCTCATCATTTTACTATAGAGGAACCTTTTAAATAGTTTTCAGGTCTTGAGTTGCTTCTGCTTAAACCAATTTACTGGAGGTCAATGGGAAAAATGTCTCTTACATTGGTGTTCAGTAGGTTGAATAACTTTTACAATTGTGGTCAGAATGCCAACCCTACAATCACTAATAAATGAAAGGTCAGTCAACCAACTCAAAGAGCCTCAGCAATCTCTGATGGAACCCAAGCTGAGAATTGCTACATTAGAGAGCCATCAACTCCCAGCAAACCAGCATTTTTAATAGTAGGTTATTTACGCACTTTCTCTTATTGTGGGTTTTAAAAAAGATTTTTTTTAATTCCTGATTGATATCAATGCAGTTGGTTGTGTATTAACTTAAACTTTTGTCTTCTCCATTAGGTCACCGGCTCAACATTTGAATTGTCACCGAATGTTTGAATTTCAGGAATAAATTTTTGCTGTGAGGCAGAGAACTGCAAAAAAAAACCCAGGAAAGGGACGTGTTATCGGGTAAGTCCTATGACCAATAAATCATCATAAAATAAACCAATCTAACCATTTTGTGATATATAGTTATGTGGTGCTTGACAAAGAGTTGGATGGCCACGGTATGGGTTTCTTTTTATTTCACCACTATTGGCATTCCGCTGGCCTTCTCTTCATGTCTCCATGTGCTCTGCTTTAAAGAACTGAATGCTCTGCTCTACTCTAGAAAAGGCAGAGATCAGAAAATCGAGATATGGGAAATGGAACAAAACTAATTTTTTCACCTCTTTCATCTCTTTGTTTACTCCATTCTTTGTTGGGGAATAAGAGGTCCAACCAAAAATTAAATATGGCAGAAGAGGTTTTAATTGACTTGCTAGTGTTGCTGTTGCTGGGATAGTTTGCAGGTACTCCCCCTGTCTGCGTGGGTTTCCTCCGGGTACTCTGCTTTCCCCCCACATCCCAAAAAAATGCAGTTAGTTTAACTGGCTTCCCCCTAAATTGACCTTAGACTACATTAATGACATATGACTATAGTAGGGATATTAGATTGTGAGCTCCTTTGAGGAACAGTTAGTGACACCACTATGGACTTTGTACAGTGCTGTGTAATATGATGGCGCTATATAAATATGTAATAATAATATTAATCACTATTAAACATATATGGTCACCAGACTGGCTTCTCTGTGTGAAAGAACTGTGTAAATCCCTGACATGAATTGACAGAAATACAAATCCTTTCACAGATAAAATAGTTCTCCTATATGCATTAAATATGTAGTATGTTTTTTTTCCCCTTAAAGTTCAGACCTAAAACTTTTGGTATAGCTTTAACCTCCTTACATTTTCTTAGTTTCTCAAGGCCCAAATTTTGAAATATTCTGCATCTGTCCACACTTATCTGAATTTCACAGCTAGGTATCCCTGAACTGTTCAGTAAAGATATAACTCCATTGTTGGGTATATTTCATCACCTTGCAATGTGCAAGCTGTGCTGTCAGTCAGCATTATGAGGTATGAGTGGAATTTAAGAGGAAAATATGTTCATTGCTTTTATTTAGTAACCTCAGCGGCTTCCTATATTACATTTGTTTTTGTTTTGTTTGTTTTTTTAATTATCCCATAGCTCTTTGTTAAAAGGATGCGTTTGTCTTGTACAATATTCTGATAGGAATGTTAAATTGATGTTTACCAGCAGCTCTCTTTTGATCATTATTATCATAATAATGAATTAGGAAATCCATTAAAGCTCTTGTGTTTTTTCATGCATACTAGATAAATCCTCAAATTCTATATTCCAGCAGCGTGCAAAGCTATCACTTTTTATTTCTGTCCCAAAATATTTCTGGATGGTTTATATTTAGCATCAATAAAGCGCACAGATGTTCTCTAACCTACTTATGTAGTGTAATTGATTACAGTTTCAAAGCACTGTATTACTATTAGTATTACTGTTTTCATGTACGAAGCACATCAGGTAAGTTTTTAAGGAAGCGAGTGGGTTTTAAACAGCACCAGTCACTTGAACATACAATAGTCTGAGGTGTCTTCTGCTAATAGAAGATTAGATTACTGTACAGACTGCAAGCTAAACTGAATGTCGACGTACACATAAACAATGTGTATAAAAAATGTTTGTTCAGCCCCAACTTTTATTTTTGATATAGTGGGAAATACTTTGCATAGCGTTTAGGTTATCAAGTGAATACAGAGCTTCGTTGGAGAGATTTTTCATCAGTACTTTCACCAGTGAGGAAGTAAGGAAAATCTGCTACATAAACAGAAATGAAAAAGCTGATCGGGTGGGGTGTGGTTTCTAGTCTTTTTTTCCTTCTCGAAAACAAAATTAAATTAATAAAACTGTGTATACCCAATGTTAGGATTTTAAGTGAATTGACAGACAAGGTATGCTATTTCTATCCCTCAATCTGCCCTTTGTGAATGCAGTGATTGTCAGCTCACTGTAAACATTTAACACCACTGAATTCTGAGACACAGCACCTTCTTTATCTTATTAAAATTTGATTCTGCCTTCACATTTACCCCCCATATTCACAACATTTCCAGGTCCTGTCACTTTAACCTTCACATGATCTCCAAAATCCTCCCCAACTGTCCCCAGAGATCACCAAACTCCTTGTACATGCTCTTTTCTCTCGTCTGGACTACTGTAACCTCCTCCTCTCTGGTATTCCATTAACCCGACTCTCTCCTCTACAATCTATTATGAATGCTGCAGCCAGACTCATCCATCCTTCCCACTGCTCCCCTTCTGTTGCATCCCTTTGTAGTTCTCTTCATTGGCTTCCATTTCACCTTGGAATCAAATTCAAGCTCCTGTGCTTTGCTTTCAAATCCTTACAGTTATTGTCCCACTTACATTTCTGACCTGATAGAAAAATACTCCCCTAGCCGCTCTCACTGCTCCTCCAATGATATACTAATGACTTCCTCACTCATAACCTCACCACACGCACGGCTCTAAGACTTTTCTAGAGCTGCCCAACTCTCTGGAATGGCCTTTCTCATTATATTTCTGCTTTCTGTTCATTTAAAACACTCTAATCCCATCTTTGGTTTATTAAATCCTCACTACCTACCCACCATTCCATATCCCCCTTCCTATTTTGTGATGCTTTCTCCTCCTCTTAGATTGTAAGCTCTTCTGTGCAGGGTCCTCTCCTCCTGTGTCACTGTCTGTATTGGTCTGTCATTTGCAACCTGTATTTCATGTACAGCGCTGCGTAATATGTTGGCACTATATAAATACTGTTTAATATTATTAATAATAAAATCCCTCCTTCATTTCATAAAAAATAATTTCTGTTCATAAAATAGATTTTCCTCCCTAATTTCACTGTTTATTCTAATTTACATGCTTCCATTCCCAAATCTGTAAAGCGCAGACTTCAGTTTCTCCCAAGTGCATGTTATTGTTTATAGGGTTGTAAGAGAATTCTCGGTCTGCAAAAGCCCTTCACATTTTCTAAAAACACATTATTCTATATAAATATTACATGAAGATTTCTAATCCTTGCCTTGTCTGGGAATGATTATTTGTGTGTTAGGCGTGAGGGGTGCTCCAGCTACTCGCTTTACTTCCTCAGGTTAGCTGGATCTCTGAAGCCTGTCAAAAGTCTAGCAAAGCGTATCTGATGAAGATGTGTCCTGAAACATAGGCCGTTCAATTTTTTACACCTGCAAAGACTGTTCTGTTAACTCCTAAGGCTTTTCCAGTAATGTTCTATGCTGATTGTTAAGTCCTGCGCTAGGAGGTAATTAATTCCAGTCTTTTGGACTTTTTTATGGAGAAGAGCTGCACAGCTTACATCAAATAGCAGATCTATCAGCCTGGGGAGGATGGAAATAGACAAAGAACGGTAATCTTATTCAGAGCAGCGGTGTATTGAAATCACACATTAAAACCTCTCTGTCAGTCTCTTATGGCAAATTCCAGTGTAATGAAATCTTCTAAGATAGTTTATGTATAATTTAGGATAATGGGAAAATCATTAAAAAATCTTGTTAGGGGAAATGGAAATGAATCCACAATATTAGCAGAATGAAATATATTGCTTTTATGATAGTGTACATATACCTTTGTGCAGCAATTTTACAGTAAGGTCAACACTGGCTGTTGTGATCAGATATATTGGAAAATACTTGCCATAGTGGTTCCTTAATGCAGGTAATCTATACGTGGTATATATTTAAAACACCCACTAATCCCATGTGATTTTCTAGCATTTAGCCCTCAGAGTCTGAACAAACCTTGAACTTTAATTGGCTAAATATACTCCACGTGCATCAAAATAAAAGGTGTGCAAGTTTATTTTCTTCCTAATATAGCCACAGACAAAGTGGCAAAGCCTGTTCCTTGCCAGCAGCTGTAGAGTGAGACCTCCTTTTAGACATGTGGTCAAAACCATATTATTGACTGTTTCCAGGCACAAAGCAAAATGCTGCTATATGCCTGTGGCTGTCAACTCGTTTGTATGCATTGCTCTTATATTTGTGGTGGCAGGGAAAGCAACATGTCACTTCCAGGAACCGTGCCACAACTTCAACACAACTGACCACATTTATTGTGTTCTTTTGTATGTTGTATTCTCTTTTTTGGAAAGTATGTTAACATTGTGTGTGGTTTTTTCATTACCTTTATAATATATTATATATTATTATTGTATCTTTCATTACAATTAGTATTGTAAATCCAATAAAGGAAAAGGCAAACAGTATTCATCCTTTGTTTATAGCTTATGATTATTTCTTCCTTCCAATTGTCTTCATCTGACTGCAATTGTATATTTTTGTTCTGTGATTTTCATTGCAAATTCCCATTTGGCAAAGCTGTTCTTGAGGGCTGCCGCAGGTTGTTGTTGTTGCCTAGTAAGTAGGAAGAATAGAAATTAGAATCATTGATTGGATCGCCCAGTGTTTCCTAAACTCTTCGGGGTTTGCAGTGCTCATTTTGTACATTCATTATCATTCCATCTCTAGCTTAATATTGCTGCTCCCTACCAGGATTTGTCTGGGAACTGTGTAGTCGCTATTTGACAGCTCATGGAACACAGATTTCACCCTGATCTGTATTTATACATTAGATTCTATTTATTCTTTTTTGTAAATAGGTTTTAGATTAAAACAAAGACATTTTTTAAACTTTTGCCATTTGGCAAAACTATGACCAATAGGAACACCGACGTTTATTATGAGACAGATTTACAATAAAAAGACAGCTTTATTTACAAAATGTCCTTTTTGGTACTCAAAGTGATACTTTGTGAATATAAAATATGCCCCGTCTGCTTCTTGGCTATGCATCTGTTTTAAGTAAAAATCTGTCACCATAATAAACCTGACAATGATGCTTGGAAAGTTCCTGCAGTTGGCTGTCCAAGGTTTCAGCTGCGGAGGCCACAAATATATTAAGAATTATCACCAACCCAAATGCAAAATATAATACATATTATTTTTTAATACAGCCAGGATCTCAAGGGAGCATAAATCCCTGAAACAGTTAGGTAAGTCAAAGCAAAGTTAAAGCGGAACTAAAGGGGAAAAAAAAAAAAAAAAATCACACTTTTAATCCTGCAGATCTCGATCGTGCCCAACCTTTCCTTGATCAGGTCACATGCTATCCTGGATTCCTTCTTTGAAGGAAAGCCGAGTGCCACCATTTTCGGCCTCCTTCCTTCTGGGCAGGTGCAAGATCGGGTGATGTAGTCCACTGTAAAAGGGGAAAAAAGAGCCAAACTCACTGCGCATGTGTGAGATCAGTATCTTTCCCCGGTGAAGGAAAATGATGTCGGGCATGTGCAGAATGAGCAGCCAAGAGCCTCCTGGGGTGCATTTACGTAGGTATCCCGGGAGGCTCTGGGCTCCCATTCATTCTTTACCACCACGGCAGGGTGTTGCACCTAACAAAAAAAAAAAAAAAGAAAAAAAAGAGAGAATATTATTTTTACTTTATATATAAGGGTTGTCTACCCATTATTGTAAAGTAGAAATTTGGGTTAAGGTCTGCTTTAACATCTTGGATTGTCTCTCACTTTCACCAGGACAAATAGAGAAGTCCAATCTCCCCAGCAGAGACGTAGACAGCAGCAAAAATCTAACTCGTTCTAACTGTTCCCTATATTTTCCAAAAGAAAACATTTTTGGATTTAGATACCTTTTTGTGTGTACTGTATGAAATGTAATTCACGCTTTTGTATACAGGTTTAGCATGGCTCAATGTTCTTCATTGGCTTTCTGTGCCTTTGTATTCATAGCAGTGTAGGTCTCCCTGACCCTGGGGTGCTGTCATTATCAGTGAGTTCTTTCCCATTCCTCAGTTTTCCAGACCAGGTAGCTGGAAAGCTTTGAAACCATGCCAGGGTTTAATGTTTATAAATTGGCTGAAGCGATGAGATTTAAACGGCAACATTAGTCTTGTGAAGTGTAATGAGATGATGTTGGTGAAACGGTTCATGTCTGTTCGGCAGATGGCTCATATCTGTATGTGACATAATGAGACTGGAAGCCATTATATATTTATCTGTAGACGGGATGACTGTCTGAATGACAGGAGTGCAGAAGCCGGTGTCACAGGTTCACTTGGGTTTGATGAAATTGCTGTTTGCTGGTGTTAAACTGTCACAGTGATGTTTTGTCGTTTTTGTTTTGTGTGTCATTTCATCTTTACTGTTGATGACGGAAGCTACTTTTCTCCTGTATATTGAATTTTGTGTTTAAATCTGAATATAATCATTACATTCTGATACGTACAATGAGATCCTATACAGTGCAGGTAAAAGACAGATAACTGTGTTGTAGATTGCTTACATAGTAGAGAAAAAACTGAGGGGGAAACTAGGTATTATTGATGTATTTTTGAAAGATTTTTTTTTTTTACTTTTTTAAAATCCATAAGTAATACCTTAAAAGTTGTGTATTCACATGTCATCCGTCTTGCTATAAAACCCCATAAATAAGATCTGGTCCATCCAATTAACTTCATAAAATCGCATTATTAGTTAAATAGGCGTATGGTTCATCTGTTCACTCTGTGTTACATAGTGTCTGTGTATATAGAGTAAATTGGCCAGTTATGAAGGGCCCCTGACTCTACAACACTACCAAGCAAGCAACATGAAGACCAAGGAGCACTTCAAACAGGTCAGAAACCAAGTTTTGAATAAGTATAGATCATGATTAGTCTATGAAAAATAATTTCAAACTTTGATAACACTGAAGGAGTTGCAAAGGTCCACAGCAGATATAGCATTATCTGTCCATTGGACTACTTTAAAGCTACGTACACACGTCAGATGATTCTCATCCAAAAATTGCCTTTGGGCTGATATTAAAAAGAATCTGGCATGTGTACAGGGCTCGTTGTTAGTCGTTCTGTCGTCTGTCCAGGCGGATCCACGGACGATAAAAAAAGAACCATTGTAATAAAAGTGAAGGGTAGAGAGCACAGCGGGGTGCCGGTCCACTGTTCTTCCCCTCCTCTCTCCATAGAGCAGAATGGCGTTGTTTGTACAGCGCTCGGTCATGCATTGTGCAGTCTTTTGTTGTTGGAAAGAACCATGAAAGATCCTTTCCAACAACGTTTATTGCACGTGAGTATCCAGCATAAGCCATACAAATTCGCAGACGGGGCTTTATGGAAGAGTAGACAGAAAAAGCCATTGGTTAAATAAAATAGGAAATTTAGTTGGTTAGATGTGACTAAAATTTAACTCTTTGGCCATTGTGGGGAACGCCGTGTGTGAAAAAAACTTAACACATCCCAACACCCTGAGAAAACCTTTCCCACAGAACAAAATTATGGTGGCAGCATATTTTGAGAAGGTTTTTCATTGGCAAGGGCAGGAACTGTGGTCAGTACTGAATGAAAAAATGGAGGGCAGGAAAAACAGGGTCATTCTTGAGAAAAATCTGTCTCCGTGTTCTAGAGATCTGAGACCTGAGCAACCTTCCAGCAGGACTTTGATCCTAAACATACTGCTAAGCTACACTGGAGTGGTTTAAAGGGAATACAAATTATTTTACACTTTACACTTATTTCAAAGTGTCAGCCGCCAAAATCAATTTTATTCCACCTTGTAATGTGACATATTTGAAAAACCCCAATGCTTTCACAGGACACTGCATATTTACAGATTACGGCTTCAAAACTATGGAGGTTGTTTGAGGATTACTGCATATTCTACATAGGTTCCTGTTCAAAATTGATTTACGAAGTCTTTCATATTGACATTTGTCTATAAATATAGCTGCTAAAAGCATGCCCACTTTATTTCCTTCTGCACTACCTGAGGTTTTTTAAGTATTAACAGAAAATTATAACACTGGTATGAAATCATTTTGAAGAAAGAAGAGGATACAAGAAGATTGGTACAATGATACCTTCCTCTATCAACAGCCCTACCAATACCTTCCAGGTGAACTGTTTTTGTGTTGTTTTTAAGTTGTGTTTTAGCCTGGGTATTTCTCTACTCTGTTTTAATATCATGCAAGCTGTATGTCCTTTAATATAATATACACATGGTTTTGTTTTACTTTATTCTTTTTTTTGTGGCATTACATTAGACTGGTTTGCCCTTTTATTCTACACATTCTTTTGCTCCTGACTTCATTATAATAAACCATAACATTCCAAGTCGTGCCATATAGTGTCAGGCTGATTTAAAGGTTTTGTTATAAATGTGTTCTGTAACAACAGTAAAAACAAGTAACAAAAAACAGGAATTTCAAAAATGTTTGTATTTTCCTGTTGAACACGTTTTTTTTTTTTTTTTTTTTACTTTTGGATAATTTGGTAGAATTCCTTGGTGTCTCATTTAGCAAAACATAAAGCAGAACTGCAAAAAACTCTATATTAAAAGCATTTGATCTTAAGTAAATTTACAATTTTACATATAAATGAGCAATCTCTAACCAGATATAATCTCTTTAGTTGTATTTGAGCTTTTCAGTTGCTTGCCACAGAATAAAGCCTTTTACATGTGAATAAATATTAATGAACAGCAAGGTGTTGTGACAGTAGGTATGCCAGTTCTAACGTCTGCATGAATAGCAGTTTGAACATACACAGAAATGGGCCAGGCTTCCTAGAGATGTAATATGGTGACATGACAAGGAGCACAGATATCACACAATCTGATAAAAATGCTGATTGACTGTCTAATGCATTTTGGCATTTAGTTGATCCCAAAAAGGAAGGCTGAATGCTGTATGCGTTGTACATGAACTAAGTCACAAAGCGGATACTATACAGCTTTTAAAATAAAAATAAATAAATAACGTATGTTAGGATCCCATCCCTTTGCTATTCTTGTGCATTATATCGCACATTGCAGTAGACATGCACCAAAACAACCCTGGGGCTGTGTTGCCTTGGTACATTGGGGTGCCATTCACGATAGTAACAAGTGTGTTACCACAACACACTGCATCGCAAAAATATTGCTTCAGACCTTGGAACTTGCTTTCATGGGTAATCTATTGCATATCCAGTGGTATTTGTGGAGAATAGAGGTACAACAAGGTATTGATAAAATCAGAAAATTGCACTCACTGCATGAAGTTTTATAGGATATGAACATGACATAGACTTACAGATGAACAAAATATTTTTTTTTTCAGCATGTTACAGAGTATCACTCTCGTATATGTCACAAATATCTGAACCAGAAGTTTGAAGTCCTGACTTTTGTGTGCAGAATTTCTGCACCACCTACATATCTGCTGTGTAGTCATGCAGTATGCTGTGCTTCACTTGAATGACTCCTGGCTGAGAAGTAAGCGTTTGCCAAATTCTGGTCTACAAGAGCATTTATCATCCCCCTCTGTCATGACTATATTTGGATTTGCAAAGAAAAAGGCCAGCAGACTTACAAACTCATGGTTATTTATTAGCTCCACTTAAGTTAACCACAGGCATATTTTACCTAAATGTGTTTACGTCACTAATTTATTGCAGACTAGGTACTTTTTAAAAAAGTGTACACTGCTAGAAAAAGAGTTAATTCATTCAACGTAAAATGAAAATCATGACTATGAAGAAACTTTATTAAAAGGAGATTTCATTGTCTTCACCCTTTGCTTGACATGTATGTAGTGTTCCTCTAGTAAAGGCTGTGTGACTTGAATTCTGCTTATGACCTGTAAGGGTTATACTGTATTATACATCAGAAGTTCAGAATGTGCATTTGGCTGATTGGATATACAGGAATGGTTTGCATGGTTCCACCTTCTATCCTGAAATGAGAAATAATTCAATTGTTTGGGATATGTATTGGTACAGTGCCTAAATACAAACCTACACTGTAGGCTTTCCAAGTATGAATAAAAAATACTGCATATTTAAAATGATTAAAAATAGCTAACAATAGTATGTCTATCTTAGTATGATGTTCTAGTGATTGAGCCTACCACTTGGGCCACTAGTAACAGTAGTACACCCCACTGCTAAAAACGTCCAGGTTTTCTGGAATATACACTGCTTGCCTGCAAATTTGGATGTTCTCATCTTCTTTTTTTCAAGCCAATTTATATGTGGGGTGAAATGTTGCTCAGAATCATGACCTGATGAGGATCCTGAATCTGTTGAAAGTTCCACTATCCACTACATTCCATTATCCTCCAGGAAGGGACATTAAGTGCCTCAGCCGTTTACTGATTATTGGAGTTTTAATAAAGAATAAATAAATAAATTGGAGTTATAATAAAGAAACCCATGACAGGAGAACAGTAGTAAATAATACTACACACAGAAAATAACAGAAATCACATAGAAGATGATACACTTAATCATAGACATTTGTCAGGAAAGCAATGGGAAACGGCTCATTCATTACATCACGGAAGTTCTGGTCAGTATTACTTGGGATAATGTTGAGTAGAGAATTGTTATCTCCCCTGTCATTTTTTCCTGCTAGTAAGATTTACTTAATTTCCTGTTGTCACAACAGTTAGGGAAATCTCTTCAGTTTGGGGGGAATCCCCTTTTGGACAGTTCTACCAAAATAAGTGCTAGTATAGGAAGATTTAAGGTCCATGTTTAATTTGTCTCATTTTAGTTACTGTGACAATACATAGCAGGAAAAAATGATGGTAAATCTCATCTGAGTTGTAACCCCTCAACTCTTTAACTAAAAAGAAAAAACAACCTGTGTAGATAAAAAAAAGGAAGTTACAAATTTCAGAGTTGACAAATTTCATACCTTTGCAAACATGTGGAGGGCATACACCTTGTGACCTCAAGTGTGCATTTAGTTGTAATCTATGGGACTACCAACATTGTCATAATCATATTTGGTACCACGGAGTTCCACTTACTTCCACTTAGTTTCCAATAAGTGTGAGTTGGCAGTCTTTTTAAGCGTCATGTTGGGTCTACGTGTGGTCTGCCGCTCAACAGCTCCCAAAGACTTGAAAAGGTATGCTTTCCAACTGTAAGCACTAGTAGAAGCACTAGTAGAAGGGTGAAAAATGTCATAAAGGGCAATAAATGTGGAAAGAGAAATGCAACTGCTTACTTGTGTGTTCAGCAAAAGCTCATAAATGCATGTTCCTCCTCACGAATCCCGAGACTAGAGCAGTTGCAATTAAATTCCAGGGACTGGTTAACTTCCCGTCTGAATTTACTGAAAATATTTTAGTCTTCTGCATTTTCATTGTTTTGTTACAAACACTGATTGTAGCGTACGTGCTGTATTTGTGAACGTTAAATATTCTAACCAGAGGCGCCTATGCTACCCAAAAGATTTCTATATTGGTCCAGTAAAGCAGACAGTGTTTTAATAATCAGGAGTTTACTGCCAGTGGCCAGATTAGATTAACATCTTTTAACATTTCTTTTTGTGGTAGTGTTGTACCCAGCTCAACATCTGGCATTATTATTTGTTACTTGATATATATGAATCATAAAATGCTTTGGCCATGTAGGGTAAATTTTAGAAGTAGTTGATAATACAGTTTTACAGTTAGCATGACCTTGATGTGCGTTGCACACTTGGTAGGTAACGTGTCATAGTCCTTGTTTTTCCCCGAAGTGTTGTTGCTAGAAGGCTGCTCTCATTTTGCTTGACATGACATTAGCTGCAGGGATTCTAGCTGTCTGCTCAAAAATATTCCCCAGCCAGTTTCGCTGCAGGCGGCACTGGGTGGATTCCCTGTAATATGCTCATCTGGTTTCTTAATCCACTGTATATTTCAATGCAGTGGACACCCATCTTTGCCTCCAACATCCGCCTCTGATAACATCCGACCCTCTGTGCGCAGCAGTGCTAAAATGACAGCAGTGGTTAGATATTTAATAGGAATACATTAACTGAAAACCTCCATCTTATGCAGGGCTTTACAATTCATAGTCACTAACTGTCTCTCAAAAGGGCTCACAATCTAATATCCCTACCATGGTCATGTCATTAACAAAGTCTAAGGTCAGTTTTGGGGAGGGGGGAAGCCAATTAACCTAACTGCATGTTATGAAATGTGGGAGGAAACCAGAGTATCCAGAGGAAGCCCACAAAAACACAGGGAGAACCTGCAAAATCCATGCAGATAGTGATCTGGCTGAGATCCGAACCTGGGGCCCAGTGCTGCAAAGGCCAGAGTGCTAACCTCTGAGGTATCATGCTGCCTTAATAAATACATTATTGCTTTGTGCATTCTTCATGAATGCCCTGATCCCCCAGGTAAATGCCAGAAACACAAAAGAATGTGTACACACTGGGCACATAAGGTATGACATTTTTTAGCTTTTTGTCCTATTTAAATGCATGGGCACAAACATACTTTAAATTGGTAGTTTTAAAACGGTGGACCTTTCCCATTGTGGTCTCGTAATACTTTGCCTGTAAAGTAAATGTGTCAGATAAATTACTCATTGTTCGTACCCCATTGTTGTGGATTATGATTTGCTAAAAAATGTTTTAACCATTGTATTTGTAAGACCACACAATTTCTTAGGCGTCCTTGTCTTGTAAGCTACGGCATGTCAACCCCCCTTGCTGGTGGTTCAAGGTGCAGCTTAAAATATATGTGCAGGAAAGTCCAAATTTGGTTATCATTTATACAACTTCCAACTTAATACACTAAAGGTGATTTAAACATAAGGTGTGTCTACTTTAATTGGTTATGGGGCCATTTGGGTGGATGCCATTATTGGGTTATAGCTCTTTTGAGAAGCTTTTTAGGAATTTGGATAACCAGGATAACTTGTAGGAATGTTTCTGGCCCAAATTAAGCCAAGCCAACCATGTCAGCTTTGTAGCTGTCTTTATGGATGATATATTTAGGCACATTGGTGGTGCACAGATGCTGGTATGACAATGGTACTAAACTAAGCATGGTTTGGAAAACAAACGTCCACATTATTTTTTTTCCCCCCAGTAAATTCTCTAGTAAGTTTTGATTTAGGAATCATCTGTGTTATGCCTAGTGATATATTTTCATTTACCAGGAAATAACCTCACATGTCAGTCCATGACCTTTAATGGGAATATATGTGGCAGTGACCTAAATCGTAGGGATGATGCTAACCTGCCAATCCCTAAAATTATCTGCATATCCCAGCTGTCATATGATCATTCTGTTTCTTGTCTATAAATAATTGAATAAAGATCCATGCAGAATAAGAAATAGCAAGATGTATTTTAAGTATGGGTTCATTGCAAGTTCACATCCATACTGAAAAAGAGAGATGTCTGTGTGGCTCCTCTGTGTGTTGTGATCAAGCCAGTGTCTGACAAGAGGGTACCTCATATCCACAGACAGAGGAGCCAAGACCGCTATTCACAGGCTATCGGGGGAACAGGCTTCTCTTGTACATTGGTCTGGTGTTCTCTTTCATAGGCTTGTATTCACAGTAGACTCACTTTAGTACAAATAGCTCCTAGAAATGCTCAGAAGATATTTCTAACTTTTCAGGAGCTTGAGATATTGATATCGAGCTTCCTGTCCTAGATTGTAATTAAAGGAGAGGAAACGCTGTAGAGCCTTTATCTAATATTACATTTCTCATAATTATTACATTTTACATGGTATGAGAATAATTTATAAACATGACTTGGTTCTGTGTTAAAACAGATTTTTGCAGTGTAGTGCACATTTACTGTGATAAAATGTAAGATTATGATGTACAATATTGCATGGTAAAGCAGCCCTGTGAAATACATTTTCCATTTCCTGCATCTGGATATAATTGGTTATGATACCTAAGCCAATTATGGAAAGAGTATGTCAGGAAAATTTCTTATGAAATGACATAGGCAGATGTCTGATGATTTTGAGCATCCCCCTGCAAGAAGATGGAGAAAGAAGCGACCCATGGTTATAAAGGATGTATAACTAGTGGTTTATGCTGGTAGACTTACTATTACGTGACATTTCCCTACGTGTTTTATCTCCTTACTAAGAGCACTGATTCTACCAATCTGTCCATGAAAAGTCATGTGTTTCAGTAACAGCTACTCTCTTTTGTTACTCTAATTACATACTCCGCCACATCCACAAAACTAATACAAATGCAAAACAAAACACACCACAAATGTGACTTTTTAGGCAGCCTAACACAGTTATTATCAATATAATTTTTTAAAATGTACAAAAAGATTGTTTTTTATTCATAATTAAAACAAATAACATAGCAACCGCTCATGTACATATTTGGTTTTCATAACAATAAACATGGAATCCCTAGATGAAGAGTGTCTCTACGCGTTTTGCGGAAACAGTGTCCGCTTCATCACGAGGTCTAGAGAGCTTGCATATAATAAAACAAAAGAGGTATACATTGTAACCATCATATTATTAATTTGAATTACAATCCATTTATTTAAATCATTGTTACTTACTTTCCGTTCAGTGTTTCGCACTATATACATAGACTATATACACCATTGGGCTGAACTAAAAGTTTTTGCAGTGGAATAAACATGGTTGAAATTATCACCAATTGTTATTATAGGTGATATCTGTTCTTGTGCCCTTCTTTATCTGTTGCCTGATTGGCTTTTCCAATATACTTAAGTCTGTAAGGTTATTGGAAAAGAAAAAAGTCTTGACAACATTACACTATATTTATCTAGCTTTGTTTGTCAGAGAGTTAGCATTCTATTGTGGAAATTGGCATTTTGTGAAAGTGTGTATATCTTAGATAATATAGTGTAGCTTTCTCACCCTTGAATGCTGTTGTATTAGTTTATGACTAACTTACAAGGTCAGTGACATATTTAGAAGATATACAGACCTAAGACAGTACTCGGTAAAGTTGTAGAACATTTTTTGTTGGAACCATTTGCGTTTGTTCACTTAGGGAAAAAATCCATCTCTGCAGATTAACTTTAGGGATATTTGTGTTGTACCTAACATAAAACTATACCAAGTCTTCTAGCAGGTCACAAAATGTTTGACAAAATATAGTTGTTTCCCAGTTTGACTTGCACAACATATGTGGTGATTTAGAAGAAATTGTAAGTTTTCCCAGATTCATCACATGTCCTGGTTTTAATTTCATTTCCATTCTCTAAAATTAGAAAAGAGGATGTCACAGTAAGCTTGCTATAAGCTAATTACATCAAATGGACTCCCCTGGCAGTTAAATAGCAGATTGCTGTAATTACAAAATTGTTCCTTTTTACCATATCATCCACCCCGTCACCCTTTTTAAAGATTATCCTTCCTGCCCTCAAAATATATGAAAGATGTCTGTATGGTACATAGAAATGACATAAGTGAAAATGACAAGATATCTCGGTATTATTGGTGGATTGGTATAATGCTGGTATGTTTTTTTTATATTTGTTAGCCAAAAAAAAACCCAGAACAAAATATCCAAACTTTTTGGTTTTCTTCCGGGCATTTTTGTAGTACCTTGTAACATACAAATACTTTAGCTATGTATAGACACTAAATAAAACTTGTATGAAGGAACAGTTTATGATGAACAAATGTTATCTTTCCATGTGATTCAATATTAAGCCCCAGCATTGCTCTCCATGGACACAGTAATAACCCTTAGAATTGCTAAAAGTGGCTGCAATAATCACCCCCAGCATTGCTATCTGTGGACGCTGTAATATCCCTCAGCATTGCTATCTGTGGCAACAATATTAGCCCCCAGCATTTGTGTCAGTAGCTCCAATAATTGCCCCCAATTTTGCTATTGGTAGCCGCAATAATCACCCCCAACATTGCAATCTGTGGACGCAATAATAACCCTCAGCATTGCTATTGGTTGCCGCAATAATAATATCCCTGGCATTCCGATTGGTTGAGACAATTTAACCCTCAGCATTGCTGTCAGTGGAGAGAGAAATGGAGACACCCAATTTTTCAATGTGTAGAATGACAACCATAGCTTGGTAAGTTTGGATTTGTTTTTTTTTAAGTCTATTCACCAGTACAGACATTTTTTTTTTTGAGAAACTCCACCAAATGTGGCCTTGTTATTTAAACAGTACAGGGTCTTTGATACCTTTCACGTATATAAAATGGTAGAAGTGCCATTGTGTGTTCCATGGTGAATCCCTTCCGGGCCAGAGAAAACAATCCCATGTCTCATTACATCTGGGGCAGAGGTGATTGTTGTCCCTGGATTAGTGCAGCAGCTGCAACAAATGTGTTTTGGTTTAGGGTGGGATCAAGTTGGTGTTTCTCAAACCATAATATGATAACCTAGCATAACAAATAATACCAATTTTGAGTTTCACCTGGAATCCAGAATTTATTACTGAGTGTGTATGCTGTTATTAACTTGGCCTAGCAGAATTTTTACTGCTCTTTCTTGCTAATGAATAGCTTGTTGGCTTAATATAGAGCATCTTCAGGTTTAACCACATCTGTCTTTATTGAAGAAAAGTAAATGGAATAGGGCTCAGAAATGAATAACTATTTGGCTTGCAGCACAATATTGTCACCCCTAATTTCAAGCTCTAAGCTGTTCTCTCGTCCGCCTTGTCACATTTGTTTGGAACGGGCGATAGCCTCTTAATCCTACAGGGCAGTGGTGGAATGAGAACTAATGAAAGAAACTAGCAAGTCAGAGACACGGTAACTGATGTCATGTTAAATCCCCCTGCAGCATGAGGACAGCCTAGCAGAAACTACATTGCTGGTAATTACGTTCGAAAGAGCAGAGCAAATAAGATAGAGCTAATGGAAAGAGCAGGAAATACCAGAAGGACACAGAGATAACTACAATTTCTTAACCAATTTGTCTCTGAAGGTCATTACTACATTGCAGGCTTAGGTAGTGATTCATAACTACAGCTGGTGATATGTAGGTTAAACTGCCCATCCTTATTTGCTACAAACCACAGCCTTATCATTTTTGCCTTGAATTCCATTGAGATGGCATCACTTCTTTTGAAAGTTTTTTCATATTAAAGTGCACAAAAACCCAAAACAATGAACTTCATTTTGGTCTGTTTAATAGACAATTAGTAGCAATTTGTATGTTGTCAACCCAAGAACTTTAAAGCTAACCACGTTTGACAGATCAGTGGGTATTTTATTTTACTTGTAAGATCTTTTACTGTTTTTACTTGAATAAATGGTGCATTGGGAAATAGGGGAGTCTGTTGAATATTGTTGCAAATTGCATCTTAAAACAGGGGAAGGTCCACCTAGACATTGATAGAGATAAGAAGACCATTAGATACAATACAATCTCATTGAAATAGTAGCATTTAAAAGTCTAGCCTGACTCATGGATTCTTTCCATGAGACTGGTCAGACAAATAATGTAGAATGCTTTAGAAATGTGGCCACATTTGGCTTTAGGATAGTCCAGTAGTTGTTTACCACAAATCAACAGTCAACATGTTTCACGGACTCATTAGTCCCCCTTTATCATAGTTTTTTGAATGGAGTACATGAATATATTCTAACCCATTACAATTCTAATAACAGGAGGATGTATGTAAGGCTCTGGTTTTACAATGGCTGCTGGCTTCTGTCCTCCCAGGTTCAAACATTTGTAACCAACCATGTATAATGCTGACCAATATGGATGGATCAGTGCCCAATTGGCATACCTTACATCTCACAGTGGGCTTGATGTCTTATTTTTTTGTATCTTGTGACTCTGTATACCATAATTATAAGTAATATTACTGATTTGTGGTTTTTCTGTTCATTTGGTGGTTATAGTGTATGCTGAGAATTGTGTGTTACATTTTTGTGCCCCTTTCCTTTTTCCCCCAGAATACCTAATAAATCATTAAGGTAACTAACACATATGATCATTTCCATGATTTTTAAGGCATGGACATGACCAGCCTGGTTGAGGCCAGGAAAATAAAGACGTGCCTGGTGGAACTGGCTGAAAGTTTTACAAAGTGACAAAATAAATCTGTAAAATAAAATCATTTCTGTGCAGCTTTTAAAATCATTTTGCCCTTTTTATATTCTAGTATATAGGCGGTTTTCCTCTGGGCTGTTGTGTGCCAAATGCATCTGAAATTGAATGCTAAATATAGTACAATATAATGCTTTGGACCAAGAAAATGAGGAGCTGCCATCAAGTGCACATCATTTTAGCATTACTAGAGCATCTTCAGCCTTTTTTAATAGCTTGGTCTATGCTGTTTTATTGTAGAATAATCAGCCATAAGCAGTTTTTGCTTGAGCAGTGCTACAGTCAAAAATCAGCTATAATTAAAATAATATGGTTGACTAGGAATTAAAAGTTTAAATATGTGTACTGTCCTTTTTTGCCTTGGGTGGATTGGATGCTGAAGACACCTACAGGAGACTTGTATTCAAAAAGTCTCCAAAAACCTGAAGCTTGTAGATCTACACCAAGCAGTTTTGGTACCTTCTGCTTGACTTGAAAGCCAGTTTACTTTAGTAGGGAAAACCTTTAGCACTTTCTGATCCCACTAAAGCTAAGCAGCACCTTAACTTCCCGGACAGTGAGGCAGCCAATCATAGTAATGGGCTATTAGGAATGTGCAGGATGAAGTAAGGGAGTAGACACTATTCACAACTACTATAGCTTTTCTTATGGGTGTTGCGTACTGCGCAACCTCTAACACTACCCAAATTTTTTTCTCTTTTATGGGCAGCTTACAAGTTGATTTTACCCTTTGCCTAGAGTTGCTGCTATTATCGGAGTTTTGTTTGGGAAATCATTTTTTAGTGATAAAACAGGTCTGCAGCCTGAGAACAGGACATTTGTGGTTATGACATCTGTGTTAAAGTTAAGCCTTTAGTTCTTTTATCGGCACACAGCTGGCACCATGGAAAGCTCGGCTCAGCTCAAACTGTGCTAATTGTAGCTGCCTGGATCAGAATTCCTTGACACTCCTGACAATGTAATTATTTTTGTAATCTGGTAATTGCACAGCACAATATTCTGACCACGCAGAATGGATTTCGGAAGCATTAAATTTTAGACTAGTAAGTGATATTCCTAGCGAGCGGTAAGGCTGCCTGTTTTAACATTACTGCTTATAGCTGTATTACTCAGAGGTTTTGTTGGGTCAAGTTTCTACATGTTCTCCATATGCATTTGACAGTTTATTTCGGTCTTCATAGGTTGCCATTCTACAGATCCTATTTTTCCAAGTAATTCATACAAATATAAGTGTACATTTTGTACTTAGGTGGTTTCACACAGATTGGAATTTGAATACAGTTTGATGTTTGGCATACAAAACGCTGACCCTGCAAGAAAACATTGTTCCAGCATACAGTCAAGGCATAGAAATAATGCACTTTCTAAACTAAAAATGATTTATTGTATTGCTCCTCACACTGGAAAGTGTGCCTAACACGAAATATCATATAATGCAGTTTACCAATCTTTAGATGACTTATCTGGATTAGATTTATTTTCCCTTTATTTTATTTACTGATTGTGTCAGTTGGTAACTGTAGTGGTATCTGAATTTCACCAACATGCGTTATTGTAAATGAGGGTAGATGATAACTAATACAATTCAGAGGTAGAATTGACTCCAAACCTCTAATGATGGTAATATACTGTATCTAGGTCACGTTGGTGTGACATTACTTTGGAAGATGGGACATTTAAAACAGTGGCAGCCACAGATATCAGAAAGTGAAAAACACACAACCAGTTTGTTTATTGCTGGAAATCATCCATTGTAAATGCATACTCTTATTTGTTTGGAATCACATTGGTGATGCTATTTCTGGCATGCATAGTTTACATTCATTGTTGGTTTCTTACCTAGTATAGCACCTGAAAGGTTCTTAAAACCATTTGGCCACTTATGATGGGAAGTAGTTCATTACCCAGTTTGGTTGATGGTGATCAGAACAAGAAATGTAGACATTCCTAAAACAATCCCTAGAATAGCCAACAATAGGGGGGACATTGACTGATCTACGTAGATGTAAGTGAAGTGTCTTTGATGTTTTCCTACGAGAAGAGAGATGCAGGAGGTATCTGCTTAGTGTATAAACTGTTATGCTTGGCTGTAACAATCGGACATGTTTATAGAAAGATCTTTCAGCGGCTGGATCTTCTAACTGTCATCTTATGAATGGCACGCCTTTTCCTGTTGGTTGAGCAACTGCAAAAAAGGATCATGTTGTATTTTCAGAACCTTTGCTTTACTCTTTCAATAGCCTTGTCTGTTTCTACTTCAGTTTCAGGCGTGTTTGTGTGGGTGCTGAAGAACAGTAGTTGTATAATAGTGACTGATTACACACATTATTGCATGGTAACTGATTAAACATTATTGCATGGAAGCAAAATAAGATTGATAATGTGAACAGTTTCCAAATGGGCTTGGAAATTTCATCTCCTCTAATGATTCAATTAATAATGGTTTCTCAAGCTGTCCACAAAATTAAATAGTCCTTAAAGTTCTTATCATCCTTCTCTATATCGTGTTTAATGATAGAGGGGGATGTTCGAACCAAACTAGGTAATTGCAAAAATACTACATACAATGCACTGCTTTATAGCATTGTTTCCTTCCTTCCTGGTTGTAATGAGCTGTCTGACATGCAGTGCAAGCATGTTCAACCCAAGAATAAGACATAACCGAATCCTTCTAATCAACAATATGTTACTTCGCCCAAAGCTGCTTTAGAAAAAAATGCTCCAGGCAATCATACCAATCTGACTGCGCACATATTTGTGCATTACTTTATTCAATTCAGATTAAAGGGTGGATTTAGCATTATTAGTTCATACATACCCTATATAGAGGATTAGCAGTTGATGGTATGTAGATACATTGGGCCTGATTTATCAAAGCTCTTCAAGGCTTTAGAGGATACACTTTCAACAGGGAAGCTGGGTGATCCAGCAAACTTGAAATGGATCTGCTCCAGGATTCAAAACATTTGCTAGCAAATAACAAATGACTTTGAAGAAATCTATTACAGGTTTGCTAGGTCTCCCAAGTTCACACTGATGAAAGTGTGAGAGCTTTCCAGCCTTAGAAAGCTTTCATAAAGGCCTAATGAGTGGATGGCAAACGCTTTGTGTAAAGCTATACTGAAACCAAGAAGATGTGGAATCTTAGTTTGCATATAATTAGATAGGTCCAGCCAAGAGTGATATTTTAAATTTACAGAAATTCAAACATTCCAATTCATTCCTTTAGCTTTCAGACACCCAACATGTTGTAGAAGGGTAGTCAGGAACAAAAAAGCATGTATGAATGAAGTGGTAAGAGTGGTTTGAACTGAATGGCGGGGGTTCAGGTTGATCTACAGGAGTGACAAAAAGTATATCCCATTTACCCTTCAGACAGCACTGACTGAGGAAAAACTAAAGAAATAAAGTAGCTTCTGGATAAAAAAAAATGTTTTGTCTGTTCATACACTTCAATCGGCTTGACTTGACAAAGTGTAAACTGTCACAGGCAAGATGCAAGTGGTGAGCGACAGCTGCAAGGAACAACCAAAAATTTAAGAGTACCAGAAACCGCTGGCTTGGATCCAATTGAGTTTTTTTTCTCTGTTTTAATTAAGTCGTTGATCCTGTTTCACTAAACTTATCATTTTACTGTACATCTTTGTGCTTCTTTCAGTATCATAAATCAAATTAAATCAATGATAATTTTTGTGCTCTTGTGTAGACTTGAATCAACATTTTTCTCCTCTGGGACCCAGAAATAGCATGTTTGTTCTTTAAGCTATATGGAACATATGCCTTTTGGGTTTATCAAATTGTTCCAGTCCATTTCAGATATAGGTTAATGAGTAAGCCCCTAAACACCCAAACTGTGCCTTTTAAATCATTATATTCCTGTTTGTCATTAAACATAATCTCCGCTTTGACAGCTTTATGTGCTTTCTGCATGGTAAACTAATTTTACAGTAGAACTGTTTTTGACTGTTTAGTTTTATGACACTCATTCATAATGAACCAAGGCTGCAAACTCAACTTGCACACAAACCCTTCCTTTTAAAGCTTTAATCGTTCAAGATTGGAAAAACTGGTTTCTTTATAGCCTAAATGCGTATAACCCCTTTTTTTCTATTTTTTTTTTCTGGAGATGACTGTCAGCAATTTTTTTCTGTGCAGTCACAGCACTACTTCTTTGTACCATATAGTGACGCATTAGCAAGTAAAGCTCTTTTGTTATATCAGATTGATATCCGCACAACTGTCAAAATGATAGAAATGTAAATTCTTGCTATATGACAATGCTCCCTGCCTGTATGGGTTGACATCCTCTGCTATCTTAACCTGGGAACTAAATGAGTATTCTGCAGCTATGATGATTCTGAAGGCCATTGAAACATGCATGTAATGGTATTAACATTATTGTTATTGACTGATATTGAGATACGGTGATGCTCCCTTCTCAAGTATTCTATCTTCTGTGTTTTGGAGGTAGGGTCCTTCTTCAGGAAACCACATCACTGCTTGCATGATGTGGAACTTCCCTTTGGCTGAGAACCACAGGGTCCTCTCAGGATCAAAAAGTGTCATGCCAGACGGGAGGTCAGGCCCATTGCGAACTAACCGGAGCGGGCAAATCTGCATCCCTGTGGCTAGAATGATTCTTTGCACAACTGCAAGAGTAGCTGCAATATTGTGTTTTTGGCTGTTTACCTGGAGTTTAGCGTTAGTGCTCACTGCTTGCTACTAAGTACTGTGTTGTATTGTCGTCCTTTAAGACGTAACTCATAGAATACCTTTGCAGTCTGGCAGCTTTTACTAAATTGTCGGGGTTGCCTATGCAATTTTCCTTTTTTCCTTAATTGCACATTTTTTTTACACTGAAATAAAGCTGTGGGGTCACAGTGAAGCATTGCAGCCTTAATGTACTCTTTACTGTAAACACAACATATGACTTGATTGTGTTGTGTCAATACTCCTACACATTTGCACGGTAGAATGGATTTCGTTCTGTGCACAGCAAATGTTGCTAATATTGTACCATAATGTTTCTTAAGCAGTACAAGCACTAGCAATTAGTCTAGCACAAATGTACTGTATACATAAGAAACATACGTTGTTTTTTAAATGCGACATTTTCTGCTGTTTCCTGGTCTGAAAAGAGAATCGAGAATTCATTTATAGTATGTGTGAAATGGAGAGCTGCAACCTTCGTGTTTGCTACTGAGAACAGGAAGAGGGTTACCATTCCGAAGAGCAAGAAGTGTTAACAGATCTCTCATCTTTAGAGGCGCGTATGAAAAATGTCTTTTCTACCTTCAGGACTAAAATTTTTGTCTTGAAGTTGTTTGCCAAAGAGCAAAAGATACCACTATTCACTTTCCACATTGGTGACTTGCAGGCTATATGGGAATTGTGGATAATATAGTATAATTTTGCAGCTATGTGAATACTTCAAAACCTTGCTTGATGCCATATGAGTCAGCCCACTGCTGTCTACAATTACCTATAAAGTTTATGTCCAGACTAAACGTTTTTTTTTTTTGGTTTTGAATACAGTAAATAGTGACAAATGTTTTAGCAGACATAAAGTGGGGGTAAATCTTTAACAGCCACACAGACTGTAATACGATAGAGTAATGAAAGCGAATAGTTTACAGTGAGTTATAATTTTTAGAGAAGAATCTTTTGTTTGAGACTACAGTACACATCATATGGGTCTTGGTAGATTCAAAGGAAATTGTGCAGTTTTACTGTAACAGATATAGTGAACTCTAATGGGGAGATTGATCTGTTGTCATTTTGTGTTAATAATATGACAATATTTTATATATATATATATATATACACACACACCAGCTGCCATATGTATACACATATACATATTTAATATATATATATATATATATATATATATATATATATATATATATAATGTGTGTGTGTGTGTGTGTGTGTGTGTGTGTGTGTGTGTGTGTGTGTGTGTGTGTGTGTGTGTTTATGTGCTTTAGGGAATTTCTTAAATGGATTTGACTCCTTTGGCTCCATTTGTGTAAATGCACTTTTACAGATACATTAATAATGATCACTTCTTCAACCTGCACATTCTAAATACGTTATTTGCTTGTAAGTTTAATGAAGTGCAATGTGTATACTGTGATTCAGCTGTAGAAAAGCATATTAGAAGTTTGTAGATGTATATATTGTGTTAACTCTATACACGTACATGACAAGTCACCGTCTGTCAGGTCATGAAAAGTTGCTGTAACTGCAAAACTGCACCTTTAACTCTGAAACGGAAGTTGTAAGGCAGCTCATCTGCGCTTATTGTCCTCCTTCACCGCTGAACAGTCAGACCATTCTTGTCTTAGCAAGACGAAGCCAATGGCAGATGCTCACAATAACACACAACTGTCTTTACTTGTCTCCGCAGAATGTTGGCTTTGCAAGCTCAGGGAGGAAACAGCAGGGAGCAAAAAACTGTGAGGTAAGTGAATGATTAGCATATTTTTCTTCTTCTTTGAGCTGTTGCCTTTTTGTCTGCCTTTGCAGTGTTATCTGAAATATTTTGCTCAGACTGACTTGCACAACATGGAAGCTGGAACTGTTCAATATGTTCCATCAGGGACCACAGCCAAACCCGGCAGTCACAAGCCTTCTCTTTATTCTGCCAAATATACAGTACTGTGTGTGTGAGAGGATGACATGATGTCTTCTTCACACATTTCTCTAACATTTAGTTTTTAGTGTATTGCATGTTGGTGAAGATTTCATCTTCCGATCAGTGCATGCAGGTACTTTACTCAGTTTAACCTTTTCAGTACATTCTAAGTCGCCTTTGATCTCTGCTCTCCTTAAAGCAACAATTATAGTAATGTAAACTGTATAATGCAGGATTACACAAAACTGAATTTATATTTATTGCTGGACCTTTCATTCTGTCTGCCACATAACTGTAAATGAAAAATTCAGCAACAGGAGGGTGATTCACATGTGGCATCTGCTGAATGCCGGTGGGCCTAGGAATTCAGAAGCAAGGTTGTGCTGCTGCTGTTCCTCCAGATATACAATGTCAAGCTTGTTCTCTATAGGTATTTATTAAACGGAGTACATTATTGTTCTGTTGTCTATAGCTGTCCAAGTTATTACATGATCTTTCCTTGTAGCAGCCAACTGCCTGGGGGGAGGGAGGTGTTCTGCCTATTTGTACCCTTACCATTTAGATTTTCATCAGGATACCTTTTTTTTTCCTTTATTGGTTTTCTGTTGACTGGCTGCAATTCTCTGGAGAATGCCAAGCAGAGCGAAGCCATGATAGTCTACCAGCTGCCTAAGTAAATCATTTCAAGCCTCTGATCCACTGGTGTATAAGCAGGCAGAGTCCTATAGGTCAGCAGCTGTCAGATGTGTACACAGAATTTTCAATTTCTAGTTACGTGGAAAACCTAGTCGCTGTATTCAGCCTGTATAGCATGCAGATTTTAAAGCTGAACTGGACAGATACAAACATACCTTAATGCAACCATGTAACCAATAGATTAGTAATATCATCATTATTATTTTTTTTTTTGGAAGCAGTGTCAATAAATGATTTGACCTTGTGTCAGCCCCTTAAAATCTGTGTACTGCAGGGCTGTGGTGTGAGCGGAAGATGTGGTGCAAAGAACCAATCTATTTATGTGCTTGTCGCGGTAATAGTGATAAGATCATTACTGTGCTGCTTCTTTTTTCACAGTCCTGTCCCAACCGGGACTCAGAGCATCTAATTAGAAAAGACAGAGTGGCAGAAAAGAAGATTTTTTTTTAAAGCTGGACGAAAAGAAGCTGTAGGTGAATGGCAGCCCCTCTATTATGACCCAACTTTTCTGTAACCACCCAAAAACAGCCGGATGGTTACTGAAAAGTGCCGGGTGTTGTGCCCGGCTAAAAGGGGCTGGGGAGAACACTGCTCTGCATTAAGTAGCACTTTGTTTATTTAAGCTTTTAACATGCTGTTTATTTTAATCCGTTTATCATCTGGAGTTCTGCTTTATTAATATCTCAATTTTAATGCTGCCTTTCCCCATAATAATAATCTTAGTTATATCAGGGTCTTACTTGGATGAGGTTGCAAGAGCTCTGTCTACCCATAGAGAAGTTTTTTTTCTGCGTCTCTGATACATTGAATTTTGTACTTTATTATAAGTGAGTGGTGTGACTGATTGCTGCTGACATTTGTAGTCAGGCCATCTCATCATACCTAGGGCTACCGCTGCTACCTACATGCTGGTAATAATTGAAAAATATATATAAAGTTGCCGTGGTTCAGAATAAAATTACAGCATGTAATAAATGAGTAGCACAAATATACCAGTACTTTGATTGTGTGTTTTGAAAGTGTAACATAACATTTCTTCATTTGTATGGTTGTATTTAAAAGTATTTTAGCTAGGAAGGGTGAATATTAAATGGGCAAATAATTGTGACAGATTGTACGCAACAGTCATATCGGAAACTATATTCTTTGCTAAAGCAGATGGTAAATGTTGCCAATTTGTAGGCACAAAAAAATGAAAATAGAACATTGCAATAAATTCAGGAAATGTTTATGATTTGCTCTAAAGACTCTTGTAATTACTGCTTTAGAAAAACCAGCATCAGCAATTCCTATCTCTATTCCAGTGTGCATGTCACTGGCGATGAATAAAACAATAATTGACCAAGCTAGCCTGAAATATGGAGGCAGCAGCATAATCTCCTGGGAAGCAGGTTTGCTTACCAGGCATGCTGTCAACATAAAAGCTGTAAATTGAACCAACAAGTGTCAGTTGGCCTTATCGATAATTGTTAATTCATAAGAATTAGTTAATTAAGGCTCTCCCCTTCCTCCAGTGTGGGTTTGTATTGGAATGGTTGTTTGGGGTTTTGCATTGATAAAGCTCCCTCTGTCACATGTATGATTTGTCTTCTCTTCCTGTGGGGTGAAGATGAAAATCTTGAATTTGGACCTAAAGAATTCATTGCTAAACTCTAGGTCAATATAAAAGATACAAATGATTGCAGCTCTTTTATCATTCACACATTATTTAGGCTTATGTTTAGAATGAGATCAAGATACCATAGTTTGAGCCTCTTTTAGCTAGCTGAGCTCAGAGTGGTAGAGAAAAAGGTTCTCAATCATTTCTTGTGCTGACATAGTGTATGCTAAAAGAAGAAAGGCACGTGATAAGTGATTATCATTTGCTGCTTTTTCTTTCCTTGACCAGTCTCTGGCTAGGAAAGCTCCAACATGATTCCGATTATCAGACTGAGGAATAGAGCAAGGGATAAGGAAATCTGCATTTAAGCACCTTTATAGCTGTCTGATGGATGTTGAACTGTCTGCAAATAGTTTTTTGCAATCATTTCCAGAGACAGATGAATGAATAGTTCTATTAGAAGGAAGGGTGAGCAGCACCCCGCTGTGCTTTCTTCCAAAGTAATGCCTTGCAGTCATTCCTGATCTGTCTGGGAACTTCTGTCAGATTTTCTGATTTGTGTACACAGTTTAAGGTAAATATTGAAGCAAAGAGCCATATTGTTCTTTTATTCTTTAATGGACTTTTATCTTGTTGTTTTTGACTGCTTCCCTTTAGAGATCAGATCTAAATGATCAAGCCACATAATAACTCTCAGCTCGGGCAAGCTGCCTACAGGATTTGTAAGTTTTTTAGGCCTAATTCAGATGCGTGGTGAGGTTGCTGTGGGGTCACCTCTTTACACCCATGAATCACGCACATGGTTGAAATGCTGCATGTACCAATACATAGACCGCTGTCCATTGGGAATAAATGGGGACAATAATGGGTGGTACAGTACTGCAGTTGTAAAATGTTGAAACTATGGTTCATTAGGAACTAGCCCTTGAACTAACTAGTACAGACTATGCATATCATGTCAGATGCATGTGTCATGTGTATTTCTTGCATGTGTACACAGATGCATCACTAACTGTGTTCTCCCCTGCCCCTTTTAGCTGGGCGCAGCCGCATTCCTGTGTTCTCTGATCTAAAAGTACAGCATTTTCAAAACATTTCAGCCAATTGTGACAAAGAATACATTAACCTAAAGTCTGGCTTCCATCAGATAAAAGCTTTGCTAGAACTGTTATCAATAGAGCACAATATCCACTGGCATCACAGCAGGCGGTAAATATATTTTGGTGCACTTATAATGAAGGTAAAAGTGCCTTTTTTTCTTATTTTTCCCTGGCACATGACCTCTAAATATTTGCAAGTCTATATAATCTGTTTGTCAAGGTGGAATGTGATGCATTACCAAGCACCTTCTTCATGGTTCTTTATCTGTAGGGGAAAGATAGAGGATTGGCTGTTCTCTGCAGCTCCCATCACCTTTGGCTTATTACACAGCTCTGAATCACTTGAGCAGTCTGAATACAGATGCTCTCACTATGTTAGTCAGTGATCCTTGTCCGTAGTAAGGAGCCCATCCCTGTTCATTCAGTGTTTTTTAATAGTAAGCAAAAATATTACATCTTTGTTCATTAACAACATACCTACTTTACTGAGTAATCAGAAATCATTTGTATTGAACTAAACAAAAAAAGAGAATTGGGCACTAAGGTTCATCTTAGTTGTGAACTAATATCCCTATAATGGGTAAGATGCCCAGCGGAAGCTACATTTCTGCCCGGACCTGGACAATACCTTATGGGACTAGGTCTCGGCTCTAGTACATATTACATAAAACCATTAGAATTGAAGTGTTTGAGCTTTGGCACTAGCATATAATTCTCTCGGCCCTCAAAGACCCTAGTTTTGCTCACCCATGTTCACAGAATGGTCTGGAAAGCAGAGAGAAGTGGAGAATATCAGATGCAGCAATCTGATTGCTAGAATGAGATAATTATACACTACCAAGTTAGCTTGTTTGGTGTTTTAAATATATAAACCATATATATATAAATATATATATATATATATATATATATATATATATATATATATATATATATAACTTAGATTATCCAATCCATGTGTTCGTAGTATTTGAACACCAAAGCCATGCATCACATTATTTACGTGTTAATACCAATTATACTCCATGCAAGTAGAAAGTATAGTTTGTGCTATTATTTAGAGTGTAATGGAATGTCTCTTAGAGACACTGAAAAGGTCTTTTCTGGAGATTGTATGTCACCTAGGTTTTTTATTATAAACCTTCCAGAGCCTCCCCAGGAATGCACCTGTCTCAGGTTGCAATTAAGCAGTCAAGTGACTGCTAGAAAAATCCTGGCCATTCCCATATATCTTGTTCTGTAGCCTAGGGAGCAATTAGACAACCTGCTGGAGCTAAGTATGGTCAGTATTTAACATTTTTGAAAATCTGTACTTCACCTGGTTAGCAGGTGCTAGGCCTGCCCAGTTTTTTGCAGGGGCTGTACAGTCTAATACACACTAATTCCGTACTACATGGCCATTCCCATATATCTTGTTCTGTAGCCTAGAGAGCAATCGGACAACCTGCTGGAGTTTGCTGAAGCCAAGTCTGGTCAGTATTTAAAATTTTTGAAAATCTGCGCATTACCTGGTTAGCAGGTGCTAGGTCTGCCCAGACTTTTGCAGGGGCTGTACAAATACTGTTCTAATACACACACTTATTCTGTACACACACTAATGCTTAGGAAGAAGTCTTTGGACTAGTTCCTGTGCCTAGTGAACAGTGGATCACCCCAAGGAGCATAGCCCTACTACCTCTCCCCTTCTCACTATAGACATATGTAAGAATGCTATTAATTTAGAATTTTGAAAATGTCAACATTTCTCTCCAAGAAAAATTATCAGAATAGTGGAATACACATTTGTGCAGTGTTTTTGGACCAATTGGAATATCAGATCCGTTGGTATAGAGCAGAATTTGGCAGCAGGTTTGCTTCTATGTACTAGGCCTTAGATAACTCCATTAAGTACTTTTTATTGGCTCTACTAACTACCCTAGCCTTAGACGAAAAACGTTAGTGATCACAAAAGTTTCCCCAAAGAAAATATCCAGCAGCACCATGAACTACACGGGTTGAAAATTATTTTATGTAGTTGGAATAGCTCTAAAGCCAAAGCATTTGGATGGAGTACGACATTTCATTTTGTTTTTTTGCCATATATGCCCTATTGATAAGAGTTTTTTTTCACTTCCTGTCCTATTGACGCAGCAAGAAATATAATCTCTCCCCAAGGCAAATGTCCCCATTGGAAAATTTCCATTCTATTCTGTTGAACTTCAACTACTGAACTTCCCATAACTTTTTGTTTGTCCTGGTCACCATTGTCACTAGGATTGGGAGAAACAAAAAATTGCCCTAGTAGCAGACTGAGCCACACAGGCAGTGAGATTTAACCCCTTGTCACACAAGGTTTTTTTATTATGAATTTATAAAAGAATTGAAGGGAGTTTATAAACAGAAAAGTTTGTCTAGTGGACCAGAAATAGAAATAGATAGAGGCTATCTACATGCCCCTTTCCATTATATTGTTCCAAAGCCCTATTTTAAAGAAGCCACTGATGGTGGTCAACAACCCTGACACAGTAGTATGAAGCTTACAATAAATGCCTGTATGATATTAGATGGCATCAGTTACATGATCCATTTTCCGGTTTCACATTTGGTCCAATAGCATTTAGGAATTATTTTTTTGACTCTGCCCACTATCCCTAAATAGCAACTGACCACTTTTTTTTTTGTGTGTGTGTCAAAAATAAGGATTTAAAGCTCTTTGAGTTATTTTATATAATAGATAAAAAGGGAGATTGTATGCCATTTTAGTGGGATCACCAATGGGATTGGAAGGATCTACCTACCAGGACTCGGGGTCATTTAGTCAATGGATCTAAACTTTTTTTTGGCATATTGGTCCTTTGAGATATAGAGGTCGTTGGAGCATTGTATTCCACAGTGCAGAACAAAACCTAACATCCTTACACAAATAACAATGTACAGCCAAAGAATATTATTTTAATGGAGAAAATAAACCTTGATTATGATTGCATTTCACATGCTGTGCATAATGATTGTGACAAAATTCCACCACGAGTTTCAGAGCTATCTGGCAGGATAATTTGTCATTACATTAAAGATGAAATTGGATAAGGTTGTGTTTTTTTTTCTTCAAGAAGATAATACTTGCCATTGGTGAGCTGTGTCCTTCCAATAATTCCAAGTTTATGCAAGATTGTGTCTTGGCTCTTGGGCTTTTCATCTGAAGAATTCATTAGGAAGATACAAAGAGAAATAAAGTATGTTGCTGTGTTCTATAGCAGATTAAAATGGTTGTTTAATTATTTTATGTTATAATGATTATATAAAGATGATATTATACATCTGAAAGCCTTTCAGTACAACCAACCCATTATTTCTTCTGTTACCTCACCTGTCTTCAGTCCAATCTCAAATGGCCATAAAAAGTTTTGGTGTCTTGCCATCGCATATTTTGGAAAGACTCCTAATTCTGTGCAAGCACAGTATTACTTATGGGTTTTCACAATGCACTTGGATTGAAATTGACCCTTAGTGAGTGGGCAAGAAAAAAGTCAAATTTTTGCAGCTAGTAAAATATACCATGCATAAATAGGCACCATTCACTTCCTATTCATAGCTTGCTCCTGGCTTCTTATGAGTAGAATATGTCTTCAGAGAGATGGGCACCAGTTTATTTGCTGGTCTATGTTGTTATCACCAAACCCACCCTGACTTATCATGTTACATGACATCTCATGTTAGCCTCCACATTGGTCCATGCTTTCAAAGCAACAGAAATCCATGGTTTTAGGGCTGTGACAATTTTCTGAGTACAGTGATCTTTCCATAAAACATTAATGACATAAAACCTGGGTCTGGAAACTATATTCCAAAATACAGATATCTTGGAAAGTTCAAATGCACCACACCCTTTCCAGCCCAAATACACTGACTAAACTTGACAGTGTTTCTCCATTGGAGAATTTTCTTATATGTGAAAAGAATCAAAACAAGAAATGAACTAAAAGAAAAGCCAGGAATTACCTAACTAGATATCCCCAGGCTGTGTAGTCCCCTTATATTAGCTTTAATTTTAGATCTCCATTGTATTCTCAGGAATTTCAACATCTGCAATAATTCCCAGCCTCCCCTACTGCTGCGTTTTCTACAATTTCCATCAGTGAATTTATGTTTGTTTAGTTATTAACACTAAATCCCCTACCTCCTAAAAAGGAGCCTGATTTACTAAAATGTGAAAAATAGTGTGCATGTTCACTCAGGATTCACAAAATACACGTTGCTGTATAGTTATAGAAATGTGTGTGGTGTGTGACATGCAATGTCTGATGTTCCCATTAATGCATTGCATTGTGTTGTATTTTTTAATGCTCTTCTGCATACATTTCTGTTAATTTTCATGCATTGTTCCATTTATTGTAACTGACAAGTGACACCAGTGGTATTACTTACAACAAATCCACTGCAACCACATACCCCGTTCTGAACAACCCCTTCAAACCATTGTTTGGAGAAGTGGTATTTATTACAGCTGTAGCGCAAGCATATATACAGAGAAGAACCGTAAAAACAGGTTGGTCACTATAGAGGAAAAGAAGAACTTTAAAACTATTTAATACTCTCAAAGGCAACTAATGTAAGCAACTAGAACAGTCTTAATATCCCCTTCTTCTAAACTATACACCAACATAAAAATGGAATATCTAGGACCAACTAAGTCAATTAGGTTCTTCTGCAAAATTTAGGTTCTGGCATTTATTCTTGTGGATAGGACAAATAAGCAGAGGATGGCCTCATCAGTGTCCCACTTCTATATTGTCCAATAAGTAACTTTTAAGGATATCTATCACTTCTTTACTGCCTAAAGTGCAGTTTTGGAGAGCACCATAGCACACATTTTGGGTATGTTTGGAAGCAAGAGTAGGATGTGCTAATGTAATGCTTCTTTCCTAGCCTTAAATAATCATTCGGATGCATAAAAAAAACCCTAGATCTCAGATTTGTAACATTTATAAGGTTTAGCACTTTAGTTCAGAGAGCTCTATTCTTGCTACTAGAATCTCCCAAGTGTTACAAGAAACCAACCCGTTGTTCCGCCTCAACTGAAATGCAAGATGTTTGGAAGTGGTGCTTTACATTGTTCTAAACAATATAGCAGCCACTGAACATATCTACTTTGTTGTTTTCGGGCTTGCTTTGAACTTGTGCAGGAATATTTGGTTTGCAGGTATTGGCTGGCTTCTCTGCTAGAAGTAGCAGACTTTAAAATATTGTGAAATTGTACAGTTATCAGTGAGATTTATTTTAATGTTTAATGTGCCTGTCTCTTCTGTGATAGGGGGATGATGCATTGAGCAATTTAACAAGGATTCTTCCACAAGCATACATCATAAAGTTGAGCTTGTCTGCTGTGGCAAAGGAACATTCTTGGCAATAAATCGCCCTTAAAAAAAAATTGCCAGAAATACACTAAGCCCCATTATCCGGATCTGTTTTTTGATATAGCTTTGTGAGCATTTTTCAGATGCCATGGACTTGTAATGATGTCCCTTTAAATATAACTAGGTTGTGATCTATGATACAGGTTGATCGCTTTATGTCTAAGTAAAAACCCGCCAAGTCTAATTTCTTTTGTTCTTTGGAGAAATATTCCAACACAAAGCAAGCTCAAGTCCAGCTATTACCAGTTAAGGCAGTTAGATTTTTATATA
>NC_092863.1:81051273-81142342 GCF_032062135.1 Pyxicephalus adspersus | reverse complement strand
AGGTAACCATTAAAAATTGATCCATTTAAGGTGTATTTTGCTAAGTGCTTTATATATAAAGATTCAATACAATACACAGAAAGGTATTTGGTATATTGAGTATTTTTATCATTCCAAGATTATTCATAAGCTTCATTTTGGGGTCTAAAAATCTGTGGTGTGGATTCCATGGCTAAATTTCAGTAAATTTGGACCCCCTGGATTGAATATCATATGTCCAAGCGATAGGACTACTCATTCACGACCCTGTGACCTCCCCATACTCGGCACCATTTTAAACCCTCAGACCCGCCCTGCCTGATGGCTGGTGACCTTTTGACCACCACCACCACTTTTTTCTATCCTCTCTTCTTTCTTGATACCTTTGGGGGTTTCATGGTCTTCCAACACTGTTTCAGTTTATTTTGCAACTCAGACCATGGAATTAATTCCCCGATTTAAGCTCAGGATAGGAGTATCAATAGCCTTTCCAAAACGCATGGTACCAGTACAGGCGGGTCCCACACTGGTCCACCTCCTCTGGTCCCAATCATCAGCTCCTAGCCACCAGCTATATCAAAGCATAAAAATTGTTGATACAAACAGGTTGCATTTTATTATGATAGTTCTCACACCCCCTTGTTTTTCTTTTATTCTCATTGTATTGTATCCTTTGTGATACTTAACTGTAACTAATGCTCTAACTGTACAAATAACCAAAAAGTCTGTGGTGCAGGGGAGTCAATCTGAGTCTACTTACCTTTAGAACCTGCCTACATTAGAACCTGAAAGGATCTGTTACATCCCAGTCTAGGAGAACATGACACACCTCAAAGGCCTATATAGAATATAGTGACTGGCCTGATTTCAGAACTGGAAACTTAGGCTGCGTACAAATGCCAAATGATTCCCGTTCGATAATCACCTCAGGGCTAGTCTGGTACAGCCCTCATCCAACGTCGTTCATGGATCCTGGTGGATGAAGGGGTGAGAGTGCAGCAGGGTGCCGCTCCGTCATTCTCACCTCTTTATAGAGCATAGTGGCGCTGTATGTACAGTGCTCGTTCATACATCTTTCATCTTTGGTCATTGGAAAGGATTGTGAAAGACCCTTTCCGACAACAAAATCTAACGTGTAGCCTAACTCATAGGGCATATGGTAGGGTTACCACGATGGTTAGGTTAAATCTTTGCAAAAAGTTACACAAACAAAATTAATTTTTTACGCAGATTTAAAGATATCGTAGTACATATATAAGAACAGAAATAGGCAATGTCATGAGCTCAACTTCACAAGAATCTACAGGGCACTTTAGGACCCATAAAACTTACTTAATAAGGAAAGTAAAAATGAATAGAATTTTTTTCAACACAAAGAAAGCTGTTACTACTGTAATGATGAACATGCAAATTGTCTGACAAGTGCACATTGCTGTAACCAGGAGTGTGATATTGGAGAATTGTGTTCTACTGTAATTTGCATATTACTATTTCTCTAAATGAAGAATAGTACAATGACAGACCCAGACAATGACATGCAGGTTATAATATACTTAAACATTATAATACTATTTATAAATATTATGCTTATTTGTTCTTTTGTACACAGAGGTTTGTATTGTACTGTTATTGTAAACTACATTTTAAGGACCTGCAAAGCATTACAATTTAATTACAGGGAGCAATGTCCCTTTATGTTTATTGTTGCTTTTGTTCCCTCTATACAGTGGTTGATTTTCTTCTTTTCTTACTCTACACAATGTGAATGCATCTTAGACTGATCTCAAATGTAGACCAATTTTCTCTGAAAGCATATTATTTGACTTTGGAGTCTGACAGCTTTACAGTAAATAAGCACCACACTTACTGTATGCCCACACAGGTTATATTTTTGAACATTAATGTGGACCAGGAAAATGTATATCGATTTATAAATTCTGTATTTGCCCGGCATTTTCAGGGTAAATTTTGGAGATGTTATATTCCCTTGTGGTCATTGGAGCATCAGTAGCTTGATGTGGAGCCTTGAGCTGGTTGGCGCTGTCTGTTTTATTTGTATGCTGGTGCCCAGTCTCTGGCACCGACCTAATTCACCTTGGGGAAAACTAGAATGTACAACACAGAAACACAAATGATTCCTAAGCTTGATGTCCACGGGTGACATTAGAGGGTAGAAATGCCTTTTCAGCTTCTTCTTACTCAGCGATGATATGTTCATTGGATTTATGCCAGCTTCCTCAAGATTCTTGCATACTTTTGGTTTTCCAGCAGTGGCTCTGACGCTTGCCAGAAAATCTGATAGTTTTTAGTATTTGAGGGAGGGGTAGAGGAACCCATTGAGGCTTTGGTGTTATAATCTTCCTGTACATACTTGTTGTGAAAGCTTTCGGTTGTATGGCAGTTTATTCATTAGGTGCCTCAATGTTGCCAGATATGAATGTTACACAAAAGCCGGCTTCAGGTATAATCGGTGAACTACAGATTCAAGCCAGAAATATGACTGCTGTGTAAAAACCAAAAAGCTTAATGAGTTAACTGTTTATCTCACCTTATTTATTTCAATGTAGTTAGGTGAATCAGGGTTGTAAATGATATTTGGTTGCAACTGTAGTTTATCTGTAGAATGTTCATCATCCCCTTGTATCTCATATATTGTATGAAGAAAAGGCCAGGTTTTCTGTTTTTCAATAGCGTAGGTTCGGGGGCCCTGCAATTGTACATATTTAACTAGACATTAGGTTTTACAGACAAATGTGAGATTGACAATTGCTCATGAAGCCTGTAATGTTTGTTCCAGCATACCTTCCAACATGAGTTAAAATCCTTTTCCATATTGAGCTTATATACCCATTGAAAATTGTCCACACTTCCAATTGGGTCAGGAGAGAAATGGCTTTACTACAATGAAAAAACAGTCAGTATTAAAATAACTGTAATACAGTGTGGAGGGATTACAATGTGTGTAGGATTTTTGTTGCTGTTGGTGAGACTTGCCTACTTCCGTATGGGTCACTGGAACAGGAAGTGAAGGTAGAACAAACCAAAAACCTAACAGGTGCTAACCCAATCTCCCTTATTCCTGCCCTCTGACAAGTTTTTATTAAAAAAAAAAACTTAAGTTTAGAGTTGTCATAGAAGCAAAAGGGGAGAGAGGAAATAATCTAATGTGATATTTGAATCAAATATTGTGGTGACAACTATCAAGATGGGAATTCCCTTCACTTCTGGTTGCTTCTCTAAATAGGATGTTAAAATCTCCTTAGTTGGACAACAATAAATAAACTTGTTGGGGAGTTTTACTTCTTCCCTAATCTATGCAAAAAAAATGGTTTATAAATACTTTAAGTAATGAAAAACAAGGGAATTTCACATCCTTTATTTGACTTGGGAGCATTTTATAAATGCTTCCTTTGACCTGTGGTCAACCATTTGTTTCAGTAAGTCACTCCCCGACTAACAAAGGTTAGGTTCTTCATTTCCTGAGATGTTGGTTGTACCAGTGAAAATAAATGTATATTGTCTTAATGATTGCCAAGGTATAGTCAGGTTGAGCTACTGTACTTTGTAAATTGTCCCATTGCATTTAAAGGCTGCTATGTGACACAGTCTAGTTTGGTCATTCTTAACATGGGAGAACAGTTAGGTCTTTGAGGAACCCTTGCTTTATCCACAGCTCACAGTACATTAATGCAGGGGTCAGTGGGAAGAATGATTTTTACATTACTGGCCAGTAGGAAGAATGCCATCCTTACAGATAGCCAAGAAAGTCATTGGTGTCACTTAAACTGACCTGAGAAGCAAAATTGCTAGAGGAACCACCAGCAACCACTGGAGGAACCTTGGTTGAGAAACACGAGTTTGTGTGCCAGTTTGTGCATGAAAGATTTTTCAGTTGATAGTTTGTCTGTAGCCAGCTTTATTGCTCAGTGCATAGTAAAAATGTTCAAAGTTTTTTTTTTGTTTTTTTTTTTTTGTTTTTTTTTAGCTCTTGTTCCTTATGTGAAAAGTAATTATTACTGTTATTGGAAGCAGTTGTTAACATGCTGTATGTTCATATTATCACAATCATTACAGACACTTTTAGGGCTTGTGTCAATAGGTAAATCACAAATTTATTTCAGGTGCATTCAGCCTGCATGTGAGATGCACCTTAGCTCATTACAATTTCATTGACAGGTGTATTTGATCTGCAGTTTACCTCCTCCTAAACTCTATCCAGAGGGTTCAGGTTTCTTCTGCATTCTCCTTGATTTGTATGGGGTAAGAAGCATTCGAACACAAACAAAAGCCAACAAACAGGCCATTATATCTTCACACATATGGAAATCCTACATCTACCCATAGATTTGTGGATTTTACCATTGGATTTGACGACCTCTCGATATCCTTGAACAACACAGCAGGTGCACAGATAAACTACTCCCATGGCAGAGAGAATATTATAACGGGAAGATCTCTGAACATTGAGTGTATCTAACTTTGAAAGTTAAAATTGGCATCATCTAAATTGGTTAATTTGCAATATCCATAATCTTGTTGGCAATTAAAAAAAGTAGTTTAGTTTGTTTTTCTGTAACTGTGTTGGTGTCGCTGTTTATGTAATAATCTCTGAGGCTCTGCAATCAACCCAGCATGAATGTTCATTTGTAAAGAGATTATAGTGTAATACTGCTTGCATTTGCACTGCTTTCATCAGCTATTGCTGGTTTTAAATGTCACCGTATTGATGGATTTTATTGTCCAGAGCTGAGATCCTAATTTAAGGCTTTTGTCTAGAGTTTTGGGCACTTCAATCCACTCTTTTCCTGATGTGTTTGTATGCTCTTTTAAAGCATAACTAGGTGTTCACTTATTGTTCCATTTTTATCTGAAGCTTTCAGACAGCAATAAATATCAATATATTGTACCGCTGTTGTGCCAAAATTCTAAAGGCTAATGCTGAATCCTTAAACAATGAACAGCTTCTGCCCCTCAGATAAATAACCCCTGGTGCCCTTTTTAGCTGTCTGTAAGAGAAGTATTCAACCTACTGACAAAGGTGTAAAGGGGCCTTTCTCTTACGGACTATCAGTATAAGGGCCGTTTCAGACCCCCAGTGAGCCACAGTGCTCACAGGGTCAACTATGGTCCAAACCTGGCTGCAGCCGATTGTGGAGCACAGTTCCCAAAACAAATTCCAGTTGTCCCTTGGGGATGTGGGCTGCAGCCATGTGCAAATCTGGATGCCTGCAGTGCAGTTTGCATAGCATCAGTTTACTGTGTACATAGGAAGCACTATTTTAGAATGTGGGTCTCAAAGGGCTTTGTGTTCAAGGTAATGTTATATATAGTTATTACTAGCAAGGGTTCCCTGAAATCAAAATGTTTTCTCTAATTTTAAAAAGGTTTAGAAAAGGTATAAGGTACTGTATATACTGGAAACCTTATTCTCATATTTAGTCCATAGGTAGAGAAACCCCTAGGTTAACATTACATTTTGAAATGCATTATTTTGGGGATTTTACTATGAATCTTCTGAATGAATTTTAATATTACTGGGGATTTTCCATTGACATTCTAAGCATACAATTTAGCCCATAAAAGCACCCACTGCTTAAAAGTAATAATATGTATGCATGATGTCAAATACATAAAAAAAACACCCTGTAGGTAGAACTGAAATTTGTTTTTCAGCTCCCATAGGGAATAAGTCTACCTATCATGTGCTACTGGGTTTGTTTTTGTGTAGCTGGCTGCTCAGCATGCCTAATCCCCATGGCAGAAAATGTCATTGCTTTCAGATTGGCAATGAAGCGGAGCCTGTAAATTTATTCCTAATCTAATACTTTCCCCAGGTCTGGACACCCCCGAGATCGCATGTGGCTGGAGGCTTCAGTGTCAACCAGCATTGTGAAATGGTTGAATCTAGAGTTATGGATTACATGCAAGTGAAAAGTTCAACTGGAATCAGAGGATTGCCATATGTGCAAATACAATCAGGCTATCTTACGTGTCTTTTAACCCTGCTTTGTTAATAAACTGGAATGCTCTCATTTCATTTGTATTCACTAATAGAGTGTGGTGTTGCTTTGTAGTCCTGGCTCAAACAATGAAGGTTGGGCAATGTTTTCTAACCTGTCTGGACTGAAAAGAAGATGCATGAAAAAAGAACTATCTCGCCCATTACTACAAATGGAAACTTCATAAGCAAGACAAAATATTGTCAAAGCTAGAAGAACAGCTGATAGAACCTTTTCACTGTTTTTTGTATTACATTAGTAGCTTGCTGATCGATTGGTTTTAATGTTTCAGGCTTTAGGACTGTCGGTCTGATTCTGGTTATATTACCTGATCACTGTTCTAGAACAAGCATGCAGTTAATAAAACAATTTAGTTCCCAAGTGAATTCAGCAATATCAGCAAACCAAGTACTGTAAGATAATAATTTTTGGGTTTTGATGGATCTGATCGTTTTGGATAGATCTGACATGGTGATAAATATCAGTTAAATGTTGTATCATGTGTAGGAATGATTGCACATCTAGTCTGAATTCCAAACATTTTTGAAGAAAACAATTTGCAGTGCAGAATATCGTGTGTGTGTGGTATTTTGTGAATTTTGTTGGTAAAATAGGTAGGGTTGGTCAAACACAAGTTGGCAGCAGATCTGTGTTCTAGGCCTTTAATGGCCTTAAAACCCAACATTTATAACTGATGGACAATCATTTCTTCTTTTTGTGCATTTCTAGATAGAAATGTGCAAGCCCCCTTCCTAAATGCATGTTTTCTTTGTGTTAAGTGCCATAATTATGTCCTATTTTCAGTGAAGAGACAAATCAACCTTTGACTGTAAATTGTCTGTGTGGCTATATAATAGTGGCTCGTGTGGCAGCATTATGAGAGGAAAGCTGTTAAATACCATTTTCTAGTTGGTTTCACATTTTTTGTTGCTGATGTTGACTTTAGAGGAGCTTTTGTGCTCGTTGTTTACTATGTGCGGTTTCCTCATTCTGGGGATGTAAGGGCTCCGAAATGCACTTCCATTCTCAAATGCCGTGGGTAAATCCCATTGTTTCTATTTTTATGACTTTGGCTTCAATACTCATTTCCAAGAAATACCCTCTGTAACATAATCATGGCTTGTTTTTACTATGCTATGTAAACCTCCCACTTGTGGGGACGCTGCTTATCTGATTAACAAAATAACTCCGACTTCTTCCTCATTTAAAACTGAGGAGGCCTCTTAGAGGAAGGGTTCATCTATTTGGAGAAGTGTGTGTGTGTGTGTATGTGTGTGTGTGTGTGTGTGTGTGTGTGTGTGTATATATATATATATATATATATATATATATATACACAGTTAACTGTACAAATACATAGCATGGTCAGTATATATTATCTACGCCTCATCGTTAAAATCATAACGTTTGTGTTTCCAAAATGTACCTATAATATATATATATATATATATATATATATATATATATATATATATATATAGATAACCTACACAATTCAGTTCTTACTATTTCCTTTCCTTATCTGTGGGCATTGTATTTTGTGGTGATAAAGGGGATAAATTCCCTGCTAGGTTTTATTTTGGCAATATTTGTCTCTTTGAGACTTCTCCTTGATTCTTGTCTATAGACAAATAGAGAAAGAAAGCCTTTCAAGGTGAAGGTCATTTTTTTTAAAGCCGTGGTCAGTACAACAGGCGTCCCTTTGGGAAAAAGTCTTTTTACCCGTTCCTGTTCTGTTTGAGCAGCAATGTTTTGAATTTCTTAGCAGTTTGTTTTGTGATACTCTCATCATGATGAATAGAGGGGTGAATCCTCCTAAAGGTGGCAAAGGCTGCAATTTATTCTGACGGGGTCTTCTCCAAATCAAAATGTTTAAATTTTTTTATACAATATATATATATATTTGATTCATTGGGATAGTGTAAACTGGAGCTTAAAGCAACAAATCTGACTTGTTACACTAAAAGTAATTTGATATACTGATGACAGCCGTACATCAACACTTGAGATACTGGAGAACTGGTCTTAAAAATAGATGAAATAAATTAAATAGTTATTGGTTAAAAAATAATCAGCATTACCTCTTGGTGCGTTATACATTTAAAACATGAATATTTCTTTTCTGATTTCTAACTTTAATATAACCTTTAGGCCTCATGTTAAACTTTAGGCAAAATTTCTACTACTAGGGCAATGGCGCCTACAGTGTTAAAGGGAAAAACCAGCAACAATATGATCACATTGTAAAAACATGTAATAAGAACTTTTGGCATCAAGTTACAATGTGTCAGTTTATTGGCATTTGAAAACTTCATATGAATTGAGGAATCTGGAGTATGCATTTATATGCCTTGCGTATTCTAGAGGAGGATGGAAGATAACGGCAGATAAGCGTAGTGTTTCTGGACATGTATCAAAGATGAAATGTCAGCAGTGGTGATGTATAACAGAGATTTGTGTCTGTTAATATCACCATTTGCTGATCTTATAAGCCAGATACCCTGATTAATTCCATGTCTGTGCCCATCCACCACTAAATATCTTCACTGATTTATGTACGAAGCCGTCCTCCTGTTCCTAGGATCAGAGGGTTTTTGTTCCTGGTTCTGATATTGCAGGGCCTAATTTAAAGTAATGTGTCTATATACAGGGACTGTTGGAGCTTTGAATGCACTGCAGTGCTCTCCCCAGTCCCTTTTTAGCTGGGTGCACCACTCAGCACTTTTCAGTAACCACCCGGCTGTTTTTAGGGTGGAGTTGGGTTGGGCGACACCCGCCTACAATTTTTCCCACCCAGCTTAAAAAAAAATCTGGGTTGCACACTGCACTGTAAGCTTTGTCTTTAAAAAACTAATTTGGAATAATGTTGTGCATTACAGTCAGTTTTGTGGAGCTATTTAGGAATTGGCAGCATATTCTCAAGATTGGACATGACTAATAGTAGAATGCCAACTACTTTTAATGCTGTGTGTGTCAGGGTTAAAACTTGTTATTATGGTGGAAAGAATGTATTGCATGAAGTTGTCCAAAGATTTTTAGCCTAAAGACAACTATAAACCATTAATGACATAAAACATGCCAAGCGTGCAGTAACTGGGTTCCTTCTGCATTTTAAAACTGAAGCACCTGTAATTATTACACAAGCGCTAATCATTTTCAGGCATTTAAAAGGGAATTGTAACTGCAGCAGAGCTGTTCAATTCTCACTACAGCCAGGATCCACAAATGTTTTTTTATTTTTGTAAAAGGCAGCAGTAAATTTAGTAAGTTATAATTTACAGAGACACTGAAAATTAATCTGTTTTTTTATCAAAATTCTGGCCTGTATGTGGCTAGGTGGAGTTAGCCAGCCCTGAACTAGGATATTCAGACTTTATAAGTTTTATAGCACCAGACGGGGCAATGAGTTTCTCCATTTTATATCATATACTGTATGTGCTTTTTGACATTCATTTATTCTTATTGTGTTATTTTTATTTATGGCAGTACTATGTAATAGGGTTATTGTGATACATTGCTGCTGTTCAAGCCCAAACAGAAATATAAATATGTGGTCATTTGGCAATAATTGTATCATGTTTTATCATTTCATTTTTCTCTATAACCATTCTAACATATCTCCAAATCATTTTACTTTTTCATGTCCACGAGCTAGAAAGATGTCTGATCATATTAAAGGCTAGGTCACACGCTGGCTTCTTGTATCTTTCGAAGGTTCCAGCAGCAAGTTATCTCTGCTTGATTTTCCATTTCTGACCTCCACCACAGCCATTATAAAACTAAGGGAGGGAAGTCTCACACCATCTGCTGCATCCTCAATAATACAAAATAAATTAATACTTGCAAGAATAATACCCCTCATAATAGTAGTGAGAGGATGTGATATGGGAAGATATGGAAAAGCAGGGTTATAGTTATAAAATCTCCAAAAAAAAAGGCCAAAGTGTTAAACAGCATGCATGCAAGTACTTAATACAGATTTTACGAGTATATTTAGCTTATATTTATGAAAAGGGTACATTGACAATAATATTATTATTTTTATTAAACAGGATTTATATATCGCCAGCATATTACACAGCGCTGTACAGTAAATAGGGGTTTCAAATGACAGACAGATACAAACAATGACACAGGGGGACCCTGCCCCAAAGAGCTTACAATCTAGGAGGTGATGAGATCAGTTTAAATCCTGTTTTTTATTATTAATAATATTAAAAATAAATATTATAGCACATGGTGCTGCAAGTGTGAATGAGCCTTGAATACATGAAAGTCATCAATCAAAGTGACCTATGTTTGGACCTTATTTTCTTTAAACATTTCTATACATCCCACGGTTTGTTAAAAGCTCAACATTCTATTCTCAGATATCTGTTTGCTTCCTAATGTTTTTGTTACCATATAGTTTAGCTTTATTGTTCTATAAATGGTAAGAATGACTTTTTTTTTTACTCGTAGCCACTTGTGCATCAAGTTTTGGATACTCGGTTCTGTGGTGAAATGTATTTATTATCTGTAAATTCCAGGACTTTGTGCATGAAGGTACTTGCAGTTTCCTCCATGGACAGGGCAACAGGAAAAGTCCCCAAAGGAATTAAAAAGGGACTTTCACCTAGATGTTTACCTATAAAAATCAGGAATTTGTACGACATGCGTACCTTTCCACGCAATATATCAAGAGTTTGCATTCTTCTGCACTTTTCATATGGTCTTATCTCCCCTAGTGCCAATGTTTTCATTACTACTGCCAGCTTTCTTCCTCATTCCTCTTCTGAGCATGGGCAGTATGTGGGACTAGCTGCACACACATGGTGTATGGTTGGCAAAATAAATCATTGCTGGAGCTGAAGGTACAAACTTGTCCGATATGGCAACATCACTCCCTACCAGAGTTGTAAGTGTGCATGTAAAGGATGTGCTGGCCTTACTCGGCATTATCACATTCTGTGCATGTGCACTCACTGCTCACTGCTTCACTGCCACATACTGTAGACAAAAGCTAATAAAGCTGCATTGCTTCTATTTTCTACAGTATTACAGTTTGGTTTTGATGTACCCCACTTCCAGTCCTTCCCATTCATAAGTCTGGGTCATATCTCCTTTTTAGCAGTGGTTTCTGGAGTGCTCTTTTGCAGGCAGTTTCAACTTAGCAACTACCTGTATTGTTTGAGTGTAATATCAGAGTATAAAATATTATTTATGTTTTTATGGGCCTTTAGATTCTCATGGGTATTAAGGAAACAATAACCTGTTTTTATTGTTTGACCAGGTTATTTCCAGAAAGCGTTCCCCTATCTGGATTTCTTACTTCTCTTTTTGCATTCTAAAGTTAGAAAAGTCTTTACAGTTAACCTTACAAGTACAATGCATGGTTAGTATATATTATCTACGCCTTTCCACTTTAAAATCATAACTTTTGTGTTTCCAAAATGTATGTTGTGTTTCCTTGCATCTGCATCACTGGGTGTATTTTTGGGTGGGGGCCTGGGGAATGCAAAGCACTCGGCTCCACTACAAGTATGTGTTCTTGCAAGATTTTAGCTGCAATTCTAAATTCTGTAGGATCTAACCAGTATGAACGTAATACCCAGTCTTGCCTATGCAACGATAAGGTATTATTATACCTTTTTTTTCTTTAAGTACATTTTGAAACTACAGTCATTGGGTTAGAGCCCAGATCAGTATAAGCGGACCATGCATTTTACTCCAGGTTCCTGTAATGTGATAGCAGGACTTTGTCAAGTATTCACTGGAGGTTCATTGTGAACGTTTTAAATGTCATACATGCTGTGTAAACAAACATTTAGGTAAAACATGATTAATCCTGTTTTCTTTATGTCAAGGTCAGACCTAAAACTGAAGAGTTGGTTATGTCTGCAATTTCCCACCTGCTGCAAATGAAAGATTTCCTTGTACTAAAATACAATATACGCTTTGTACTGAAGGTTTGCTGATACGTGTCTCAAAAAGGTGAAAATAAAGATGGGATATTTTTGTAAAAAGGAGCTGTTGAGATGAAGAACCAGGTTTACCCAATTGGGAGTACTGCAACTAGTATGCAGTTGCTGCACACTGTATGCCAAGTCTCGGTAGCACCATGTTTTTGGAAAATGTCGCTTAATACAATTCAGAATATTAAGGATTCCCTTTAGACCTATGAACTATCATTAAAAAAACTTGTCAAAGTCATCCAAGAACTTGCAGGGAAAAGTACAGAAAATAGAATGTTTATGCGCCACATTTTTTGCAGCATTTCTTACATTTTTTTTTTTATTTAGTAACGTGTGCCAGAAAAATACACAGCCCCTTCCCTTCTTCTGGGAGTGTTTAATTACTGCCTATGCTGGCCCAATTCTCCAATCCTCCCTTCACCTCCCTACATAACTTCTTATGTAGCTGATTCTATAGTAAACAATTACAAACGGCAGTAATGCATGTAAAAAATCATGTTTTACTGTACCCTCAAGATCTCACAATAATATGCACTAAAAGAAGGTCTGTCTGGCTTTTGATGAAGCTGTATTGAACCTTCCATTGTTTTTACTGAACGAAGCAGCTCATAGTAAAAGGTTGCATTCATGACAGGACCACCATCAGAAATGTTTATTTTATTTTGATTTGTGTGTTATCCATATTGAAAGGCCCTCGCAAATGCATATATTAATAAGTTACATAGAAATAGCACATAACTTACCTTTCCGGGAGCTTGTGTCTTGTCTGTGCGGTGTATTTGTTCCTCCTCTGCACAATCTGGTTGTTCCCCGTGGCTCGTATAACCACAGACCAGCAGAAAGAACCCTGGGTGTAGTAGGGCAACATTTACTTGACCCTTGTGCCCAATGCTGGGAACAGTGGACCAAGCTTTTTAGCGAGTAGGTGTATTTGTGTACATATATGTGTGTGTATATTTCATTCTGAAGGATTTGTCCCCCTTTTATGACCTCAGATTTCGTTTGACTTAATCCTCAGAATCCAGCGTCAGTACTAGTACCACTCACGGTCATGCCTATTCCTATGATGCTGCCACAGGTAGATGCTACCATGAAGCTTCTCCAGCGTTTTCTACAAGTGGGAACCTAGCATAATTATTCTTGAACGCAACTTATTTTAAAGATGATAGATCCTGTCCCTGAGTCAAACAACATGTTTATACCATGCAGCCAGTTGGAGGCTTTTTTTGTTTTGTTTATTTAAATCCAACATGCTTTGTTTACTTACAATCAGTGATATTGTACATATGCTATGTCTTTATACGCGAGAATAACAAGCTGTTTAAGTTGCTTACAGTAGTGACTTGATTTATTGATTTACTTCTGTATGGCATAGGTTTAATATGTATGGTAAGGCAAAATACATTTCTAAAAAATAAACATCACCCTTATGTATAGAAGAAAGCAGAAAATGCAATTATTTTATTTTGTATTACGTGCTGGATAGCAAAGCCTACATTTTGCATTGTGAGCTGTACTGAAATAGATTTGGAAATGGGAAATCGGCTGTGTAGAAAATGTCCAGATGTTATCCATTGCTGACTTTGGGTCTGATAAACTCCTGGTTGCTATTATATATATATATATATATATATATAATATATATATATATATATTTATATAAAAATACAGTGTTCTACCCAGCCCATTTTGGGGCGCATCAACCGGCACTTTTCAGTAACCACCCGGCTGTTTTTGGTGTGTGTGTGTGTGTGTGTGTGTGTGTGTGTGTGTATATATGTGTATATATATGTGTGTGTGTGTATATATGTGTATATATATATATATGTGTGTGTGTATATATGTATGTGTGTGTATATATATATATATATATATATATATATATATATATATATATATACACACACACACGGTGTTCTCCCCAGTAACTACTGTCTAAATGGGAAGTCCCCTTCACCTTTGAGAAGTTTTTTGTTAGCCATTTTCTTTAGCATTGATATAAATGTGAAATCATTGTGGCATTGCCTGCCTTTATGCTGCAGATGCTTCTTAGCCCCATCTAATAATTGTTGAAACGTTTATATTTGTAACTGCATTAGATAATATAGTTATGCTCCATCTCTACCACAGTCCTCATTTTCTTCATCTGTGTCTGTAAGCCTTTAGTGCAAGAGAGGGCATAACTATGCCAAGGCTGAGCTAAACTTTACATCCACTGGAGGATTGTGGGTACGTCTTTTTTTGAAGCAGGGTCTCTGTTTCAATTTGCTAGCTTATCACCACTCTCGGCAGGCTGTTAAATGCTTTTCTTCTGACAGTGCCAAGTAGTAACTGAGTTTGCACTATACAAGACATCCCGTTCCATGGTTCCTGTTGTTCATACTATGCACGATTCACCGTCCATCTGGCTCTTCTAACAAGGATCAGATACAGAGGTGGCTTTTACTTGTTCAGGGAAGAAAATAAAGAGACTCATGCATTGTCAGGGTTTGGTTTCTGGCTTTCATTACCGTGGATCTTGTGCTGCAGATGGGAGTTGTTAGAATAGGGAATGGTGTCTTTGGGATTGATTTAAAGGGAAATTTTCAATATTTCCAATATTTTCAATAAATACATTATGATTTTTTTTTAACATGTAAATAAAATACATTTTTGCATTTTGTTTTACCTTGCTATGAAACTGATATTTTTATTGCTGTCTGTACTTTTGGGTTCCGTTGTCTTTCTCGCTTCACCCCTATTTTCTCGCATGAACATCATGCAATAGCAAGTGAGAGAAGATCTTCCCAATAGGTGAAAAGGACAAATACATGAAGCCTTTGCAAAACAAAAAAAGGTTAGGCTTTATTTTTTGGGTTGCATATGCAGATTTTAAATTTGAATACCAATGAGTTTCACTGGCATATTCTAGCTTAATTAAAGTATAGAGTGTCTTTACATCACCCAAAGTTGTTCAGTAATCTATTCCACCAGTCATCAAATTACTTTCCGGAGCAATCGCTGTAATTCTGAATGAGGCAGATACAGTGGGGTACCTCCAAGTCCTCCTCTCCCTTATCCTACTGTCCTGGAAATGATTACTAGCGTTCCCTGAAACATAGTTGATGGCCTCTACACTAAACTCTAGACAGAGCTCTCAGTGGCCCAGTGCAGATATCTGGCTCTATCTTAATAACTGTTAAGTTTTGAGACCAGCCGCATAGGAAGTGTATTGTTTTTGGTCAACCCCTAGGGTTTCCATGTGCCTTAAATTTTCATTGCTCAAAATAGTTGTTTGTAATAATCTTTTGCGAAAATATAGTGTGTGTACAGGTCTCCTATGCCATCATTAAGAAGGTTGTTGGTGATCTAATATGTTGGCCATCTGCTAACTACTACCTTTGGTATACTTTTATATAACCACGCAATGTGACAATTCGCGCTTATTCCCTGTCCACCTCTCTCCATAGAACAGAGCGTGCTGTTTATCAGAGAACCAAGCACCCCATCTGTAAGGCCGTCATTCCTAAAATGTCACCCTAAACTATCATCAAACATCATTTCAGGCAACAGTGTACTAGGCATTACATTTGTATTGAGTATTAATAGTACAACACAACCACCTTGCACCTCTGCATAGCATGGTATAGACACTGTGTTTGTAATGAACCCTTATGACTGCCTCATATACATATTAAATTCAAATTATAGATGGAGACATGGTTTTTAGAATTTATTAAACTGCTTATTAAGACGATATACTTTTTACATGCAATCATTTATGCATCAAATTGTATAAATTAATTTGCTGATGTCCATGTTTAATAGGGAGCTCATGACTGAATGATGTGCCGAAGATTCCAAACAGAAGGATGTATAATTGGCTTACTTTGTATTTATTCATATATCCTCCCCCATGATATATGTTGTGTATGTAGGAGTGCCTGGAATAGTTTTTGCACTTCATTTAGTACGTTTTACATTAACATCACCATGACTACAAATTTATTGTGATGATGCCGCTGATTCAATCCAGGATATCCTGGGAGCAGTTTTATAGACTCTGCTGTGCAAAACTTCAACAGAGTATTGAGTCCTCATACAGGTTTACTGCTTGCTTTGCAGAGTATTCCACTGTTTATTAGCTTTGCTTATTCAGTTCTGTGAACACAACCTTTAGTAATTGTCAGGGTTTATAGACCGGATCCTTGTTTAGAGTATGTACATCTACATTTCAGCAATCCTAACAGTAACATTGGGATATGGGAATCTCTTTGATCACCTGAAATTATTATAAATTTATACCTTTTATGTTGTCCATAGTGCAACTCTATCCAAACTATTTGGCTTTTCGTTCATGCATTTTTGCTTGTAAAAGCAGACGGACCTAGCTAATAGCAGTTCTTTGCATGTCAGGACTTTAGGTGCTAAAACGTGCTCAGCTAACAATGTTGTTGATAGGCCATCACCTCGCTCTGGTATGGAACTGTTGACTAGCAGATTGTCAGAAAACAATGCTGGGTTTAGTGCCAGCTTGGGCATAAGTCCTACTTTCAGTCATAACTTCATATCCAGGGTTTCACAGGGATGTGGGAATTGATGTGTAGCCCACTACATGAAGTCATTACAGTGTGCTTACATTTCATAAAAAAATAATAATAATGTAGCTGGTGAATGGACCATAGATTTTGGGAACAAAAATTTCACATACTTTCAGTAACTAGTCAAAATGCCAGGCTAAATTAGAACTGGTAAAGCTCCGGCACTTCTTGGAAGTGTTCAATCTTGCCCACTCACTTAGCTACTACCATACACACATACCCCATTCCCATCTGAACAGCCTGGCATGTAGACATAGGGACAAGGGTGGCTTCTCTGGTACCAGGCCTTTATCGCTGCTGGCAGCTGGTTATCTTAAAAAGGTACTTTAAATATATATATATATATATATATATATATATATATATATATATATATATATATATATATATATATATATATATATATTTTTTTNTTTTTTTTTTTTTTTTTAGGTAACAAAATTAGGTAACTTCTCCAGCCAATGAGTGGTTAAAGTGTGCATGATAATAATACTATAATAGGAAGCATATCCATGGAATCCTACCACATCGAAACTCGTCTAGCTGGATTTTCATGTATGAGCTACTTGCGGTTTAATAGGTATTAACAATGTGTATAGGGAAGACAAGGAATATTACTTGCTAAGCAGTGATGGGAATCTTGTATCCTAAAAAATTCCAGTGGCGGCAAGACCTATTCGAATGGGTTCTAATACCTGAGTGAGTTTAACACTGACTTTTTTTTTTCTTTTTAACCAGTGCCTGAAAATGACTGCGAAGAGAAACCTGTTTGTGCGGCTGGTGCCGTGCCGGTGTTTGCGGGGAGAGGAAGAAACTGTGACCTCGCTTGACTACTCTCACTGCAGCCTGGAACAGGTGCCGAAAGAGATTTTCACATTTGAGAAAACCTTGGAGGAACTTTATTTGGATGCCAACCAGATTGAAGAACTTCCCAAGGTACCACTTTTACTGTACAGGCTTCATATTTTCCGTGACACTGATGACAAGCAGCCTTTTCTCCTGGGTGTCTTCCAGCTGTGCTTTATAGGCATTAGCTCACGTCGCTGCTCCAGCTTTCTTGGCAGAACCCTGTGCCAGCCACTCACTTAAAGCCCAGCTCCATCTCATGAGCACAACGTTTAGCCAGGGAGTTCCTTATACTTCCAAAACCCTCATTTAGCTGACACCCAATTACATTTATTCTACAGAAGATGCTTATTTTATTTATTTTTTAGCCATCAGTGCCATCAAAAGCTGATGTAATTTCACACTGATACCCTCCCATGTTTATATACTGCAGGAGTCACACACTCTTGACTTGTTTAAAGAATAAGTGCACTTTTCCAACACATTTAGAGATCCATTTACTCTATCTAACATTGAGTGTATCTTTGGTAAAGAGGTCTCCTAAGGTCTGGTGATTGTTTTTAGTTTCCTGACTTTAGGCAATGTCTTCCAGGTGATGCATAACAGGGTTGTTGGCTATATTCTTCTTAACTCTGAGGTAGTTTTTATGCTGTTGCACTCTTCAAATGGGCCTGATTTATTTAAGCTCTCCAAGGCTGGAGTAGATACACTTTCATCAGTGAAGCTGGATGATCCCGCAAACTTGGAATGGATCAGGTCCTGGATTCAAAGCATTTGCTAGCAAATAGCAAATGACTTGGAAGAAATCCATTCCCAGCTGCTGGATCACCCAGCTTCACTGATGAAAGTGTAGTGCATTGTAAAATTTTAGTGTTTTAAGTACAAAAAATATTAAGGATTGTTACAACAAACATAAAAGTATCTCCTTACATTGGTGGTTATTAGGAGGAATGCCGCCTTTACTGACAGCTAAAGAGCTCATTAGGGGCTGACTCTCCTAATCCGGTTATTAAATAGGAGGTTGTTCTGCAACTCTGAACACCTAGCAACATTTTGGGGAATCCTAGGGTTACACAGAAACCTGGTTGAAAATGGCAAATGCAGATTAACGTAGCCAATTAGCAAATATAAAACTTTACTTTGCTTCCCCTTTCCTTTGACTTTCATTTCTAATGTTTTGAGCTACTTTACATTCACAACTATTCAGTTGAGGAAGAAAAGTAACACAGATAGAAGCAAAAAAAGCTCATGTACATGTTTCTTAAAGGTTTTACTACCCGAAGAACTGTGTCCCTCCATTGGATTTCTACAAAACCTTAACAGTTATGGAAAACTAGGCTCTGGAAAAGCAAGTTGGCCAGATGTCTGAAATTTCAGTGTTCAGCTTCAGCACTCTCCCAAGTAGTAATTAGAGAGGAGGAAAGGGGCGATTGTTGCATTAATGTCGATTGACCTAGCAGCCTACCACAAAATGCCTAATGCCCTGTTGTCTTCTTGGTATCCTAAAATCATTTTATGCAGTGCACCAAACTCCCTGAAAAGTGTTTGCCTAATGACCTTATTTTATTAGCAGTTAAGAAAGCTTGCTTGGTGGCTACTGTGTACCCCATTGCAAAGCAAAGTGCTGCTGCTTCTGCTTTTCATCATTAACTAAACAATAAAGTTTTTATGCCCAGACTGTCACTTTCAGTCACTTATATAATCTTGCAGACAATGGGACATTCATGCAATCATTTCCATTAGCTGTCTGATGTCTTTTATCAGCTTGAGGGTAGCTATGAATGACTGATATTTACAACTGAAGCTTGCAATTTCAAGCCTTGTCTGAGAATTTGAGACCACCATCACTACTTAATGATGAGTGTTTTTCATTAGTCCTAGGTTTGTGTTCTATATCATGGAAATATTTGTAGCTTTTTGCACCAGACTGGCCTAAGAGGACAAATATCAAAGTTCCATACACCATCATCATTAAATCAATATCTCAGCATGTTCAGGTGCTCAGTTGTGGTCATTTAATATGATCATATCATAATACCCCTTAATGTAAATGGATGCTTTCTTTTTTTTTTTTTTCAAGGCTGATTGTTCTCCTATTTTATTTTTTTCTTCTGCATAGAAGAATTTGTTAAACAATATGTCAGGTAGTAGAATTAAAATTGCTAATTTGTCTTGTTAAATTAAACCTATACCGAGAGAAACATGTAGTCTGCCATTGCAGACTGTCCTTTTCTGGCTGATCCAGTGGCAGCAGTTTCTGGGTCATTGACCTGCACACCAGGAGTTCTGACTTTTCTGACTGCGATATTGTTCTTAGTCACTGATTCAGACAGTAGTGAAGCTAATGTCAACCTGGCAGCAAATATTTGGGGTAGGAGGTGAAAAATTGAGTCCTAGGAGAGTAGGGAGTTAAAATAGTCAGTAGCTGTTACTCTCCAAGTAGGAATTTGTAAGATTTTCTTGTGGTGTATGATGGTTCTTCAAATTCTTGGCAGTGGATTCTGTTCTGTGTAGTTTAGTCCTATAATGGGCAAAGTGTGTATGTTTTTATGATTTGGGTAACTGATATCTACAATGTACCTCTTTCCTGACAGTATAATGATTTCAGGCAGTGTTATGCCCTAATCTCTAATTAAAAAGAAAATGCATATTAGAGGCTTCAGCAGATGGTCCCAATATACGTTTTACAGCTTTATTTTCATTTTGGAGTTGAGGGTACTCTTTAATTTCAGACATTTATATGTTCAGCCTTAATTTATTGGCTTGGTGGCCTATGTTGTCTTTAAAAACATCTGATCCATAATATAAATAAAAAAGTTGTCCAGAGATGATATGAAACTCCATGGCATTATATGAAACCTGGACTGATCTTGGACACATCCTGATGGTGGAAGACATAAGGTGGTCTGACTTGCTCTGCTGGGCAGGTGACATAATTGGTTATTATTGAATTTTATATATCAATTCTTACTTTTCATGATGCTAACCAAAATATGGAGTTTAAAAGACAGAATGAACTTCCAAATGCTTAGTAAGATGTTTTTCTTTTAGGTAAGCTTTTTTACCTAACAAAAATATAGGTAGCTTAATTTAGTGGCAAAGGTGACCATTCTTGTCCTCTCAATTATGTTGAATTAACCTCCTGTCATAAGATATCTTTTAGGTTTTAGAGGTGTTGTGTTATATTTTTAGGAGATGTCTTCCAAAACAGTGTGATCAATGGTGGGAGAATTTAGAGGTTCTAGTATAGAAGGTTCTGAAAAAGACAGATTTATTCTAAGCTTTAGCCAGTTTAACTTATCTGGTGCTTTGAAGCTTGCATGCTTATGAGGAATTGTGGATATAGGAGGAAACAAGAATCTGGGAGTAATTAAAAAAATGAATTCATTTAAAAAATCTATAATAGCTGAATTTACCAATGGCAACCAGCAGTGCAAAGCCTGTAACATTGGCAGCAAGCTGATGTTATGCTGAGAGTCTGCCTGACGGCTCTGGTTTGCTTTTCAAATGTTATGCTGCCAATCTGTGTGGAGCAAAATATTTGTCCAGCTGATTAATTAATATGCACATAATATAAAAATCACAGGATAAAAAAATGTAATCCAATGTTGGCAGATGAAGACACCGTACAGTATTTTCTCAATGCAATTGCTACATGTGCATGATCAAATTATTTATTTAAGGTTGAGCAGCTTGATCTAAAAGCTGGTCTAGAATCAGACAGTTTCTTACACAGTGTGAACATTTTCTAAGGAATAATATAAAAGTCTCACTAGGAAAGCTGTAATCATTTGTAAGGTTGAAGTGGGTCTTTGGTCTCCAATTTTGGAAGTGAATTTTAAGCATGTAACGTTCTGATGCAGCAGAGATGCCAGTGTTTTCCTTTTGTCTTTCACAGGGAGAAAACCTGACATACCTTAAATAATGGACAGGAATATCAAGTGATAAAGGCAGCTCCTGAGATTAGAAAGTTAATGATTGTATTATCTTAAGTATGTCCAAGATACATGTACAGCTTGACAGACGGGCCCAGTGTTTACGGGCTTTTCATGCAACAAAGAGCCACAGCCGTGCCGCACAACAATCGGCTGGGGAGGCCAACACTCAGGAAGCAATGACATCATGGGACGTCTGTTTGCCAGGCTTGCCGAGGCCGATAGAGTGTTGGCCCAGTATGTTTCATTAACAGTAGTTCTAGCAGCTGAGGAGATCTGCTGATGTATGGGCAGCATAGTCATTCTAGCTCTCAGGAAGCTCCAACGTTCTCAGGAAACAATGGCAGTTTGTCAGACATCTGAGGACTGAAAGGTTGAAGCCACTGTTTAGGGCTTGTGTCGGAAGGTACAAACTCCATTGAATGTGGTAACTCAATTTATTTATCATGACAGTTTTACTTTAATGTAAACCTGTGCTTTCAATTGAAAAACAAAAAAAATGATAACTGTATAGTAGGCTGCCAGAAGTGCCTGCCATTTTTTCCCATGGTGCTCACATTCACTTACCCGTTGAAAATTGGTATTTACATAGACCCACACATGCTTCCCTTTTACCTATGTTGGAGATCTAGATCATATTAATGGGTTACTCAGGCACCTAGCATTGTAATGTGGAATATAGGAGGGATGGGTGCTTGTGTGTCCCCCTTATCTGGAAGATTGAGTTTTTAAGGCTGCTCCACTGACACACACAAGTTAGGTAGTTGGGCATTCTAAAATTAGAAGAGAACCTAAGTAGGGCCTGTGTTGAAGGGCTTTAATCGACAAATTGCCAGGGGCTTTTGACATCCATTTGCAGTGCTTTAGAGATCGCTAAGAATTCATTACAGGTGTTATTTACCTTTGTTTGGTCGGTTTTAGTACTTTTAAATGTTCATAGTCTTTTATCGAGAGAGAAGCAGTTCTGAATAGTATAACAACCTGTAATCACTGGCCTTCCAAGAAGAGGTTACAGAGTGCTTTCTTAAAAGAGGGTACAGGTTTACTTTAACACTGAACTCCACCAAAATCTCGGCAAAAGTCAAGAAAAAGAAAATGCAGCCCTTGACTCCAATGGGGCATATTGCTCCTCATTACTTACCCCTAATTTGAGCATGAGGTAGGTAAGGGGGTCACCTGAACATAAACAAACCTTTGACGTTTAAAAAAAATCCCCACAGTGGTTTCAAACCTTTCCAACTTAAAAAAAAAAAAAAAAAAAAAAAAAAAAAATCCTGTTTCCTGGCTCTGTCACCATTGGACAACTTCCCATCACTTTCTGTTCTTTTAACCCCATCTAAGTGGAACATCAAAAAAGAGAAATCTCTCCTACAGGATAACAAGTGTGCACACAAAGTAAAGGTGCGTACACACTTCCAATTTTTATCGTTCCAATCGAACGACGAACGATCGATTGGGGATCGATTGGGCAAAAAATCGTTCGTAAAAAAGTAACCAACGACGCCGACGAACGAGGAAAGTCGCTGGAAATGAACGACCGGACCGACGGATCGGATTGGACGACGATCGTTGAACATCGTTCGTGTGTACGGTCGTTCGTTGATCGTCCATGTTCAGAGCATGCGTGATGAACGAACGTCCGTTCACTTTCCTGTTGTGCACATAGTTCCTCTATCGCTCAAACGATCGTATCTATTGTGTGTACAATATCTACGAACGATCGTGTCGTTAACTCTATGTGCAGGATCGGTGCTATACGATCGTTCATATATATCGTGCATGAACGTTCGTCGTTCGTTTTCCAACGATAATAATTGGAAGTGTGTATGTAGCTTAAGGGAGAACCTGAGATAGAGGTTACATCAGTATGTCATCTGCAAAACAAATACAGCTGCAGATTACAACCATGCACTGATTTTCTTCACAGAAGCTGTAGCAGAGAACAGTTTTTATTTTTTTTTGGATGAAAAAACCCTTACAAAACAAATATGCAAAAAGGTACTGTTTTTAGAATAGCAAATTCATTCTGGTAACATCTTGGAAGAAGATTTGTGCTGAAGGTTTTTGCACTTTTCAAGTTCAGCTCAGCACGTTTTCTCAGATTCCTAACTATCAGCAAAACACTGCACTTACCTGTTTCTATAACTGCACAATATACACGGAATGCTGAATCATACAGACTTTTTTAATGTACTCTTTGTTCTTCTTTGGTTTGTGACCTAGATTTCTTCAAGCCGGGTCAGTGATACTTCTAGATCTTGGTTTCAAGTAGCTTTTGCTGTATTTTTTTTTACTCTTTTATATAACATTACATAAATGCCTTTGAAAGGGTATCATATTTTTTGGTTCACCTGTTACGTTCAGGTGTCTGTTTTTTTTTTTTTGTGATTAGTGGAACTTCAATTATAGTTTATTTTGAAATCTCTTTAAGGGATGGTCTTGAGGCTTTGGAGAGTGTTATATATTCGGTTTTGAAAGTGGAGCCATTGCCTAAATCCACAAAGTAGTGGTAATTTTAGGGTAGAACAGACCTGTGCAAAATCAAACTGTGATGGCTCTGTCCAGGGACTAGCACTGGTTATAGGTACCTGACATGTGTTGTGTCCACAGATGTCAATTGCAGACATGACATACATCACTCTAAAGCAATGGTCGCCAACCTTTCTGACAGCAGGGCCCGATAATATAGAACAAAATTTTGCCATGGCCCGGTATATGTACAGTTTACACTGCTCTGCTATTGTCATCACACTAACTGAGAATAGCAGAGTAGTATAAGAGAGCCGGTGTGCTGTCAGGTGGCAGAGCTGCTGGGAATGGCAGAGAATTATTAGCCTTACAAACATTGCTCTGCCATTCTCAGCAGCTCCTGTGTGAGCAGTGTGAGGAGAAGCACCTGTGCTCCCGCTGGTTGCACTCCTGCTGTCACACTGTCACTAGCTTTGGAGTAGTGTAAGGAGGGCTGCGGCAGAGCTACCGCTGCTTGTGCCTCTGCCTCCTGTCCAGCCACAGACGGGAACCTCTGCTCTGAAGAATTCTGGGAAGGTTTCACAGAATAGGATAATAATTACTTTTTAAAAAAAAAAGCCAAAACATTATATACCACTGCAAATTAATAGGGGTTGTAGATGACAAACTGCATGTTTGATACAAAGACTCCAAAGAAGACCCTTCCCAAAAGAGCTTACAATCCAAGAGCTTGTAACAGGCTATATTACTGCTCCAGGATACTCCTCTGATCTAGGCTGCATGGAATACATGAAAATTAGAAAGGCAAACAAAAGGGAATGTATGATTTTGGCTCCCTCGCTGTTTTTCCTGGATAGTATTAAAGTTCATCCATTGTTCAGTAATACTATTTGCATAGTTGCTTACTGTATTTTGAGTTTAAAGTCAGCCTGTACTTTGCTCACACTGGAAAACAAAATTGTTTTACTTTGCTGTAATGTGTTTATAAAAAAAAAAATGCCTCGTGGTTCTGATATAACAGGTACTTCCATCATGGAGGGGACATATGCGTTATCCTATGTGCAGGCATGGTCCACTGCAAACACTATTAGGCAGTCATTCCAATGCAATGATATGCAGCCAACACTGTAATGAGCGCATGTAGACAGGAAGTGGCTGGAAATGACTAGAAGACATCAGTAACACCGAGACAGGGAATAACAAGAGTAGGAAGGGGTTGAGACCCTCTGTCTAGTTTTTATTGCTGTCTGTGTCCTTATTTGGGAGAGGTGACTGTCGACACCACAAAAAGTAAATGCAAATTAAAAATGTTGGAGTGCTCCGTAGAACAAGAGTAAAAATCTTCCAATGGCAATATCTGTTTAGGAACAATCATTAATAGATTTTCTTTCACTTTTGTGTCTCTAAAACAGGAGTTGGAGGATAATTTCCCAAAGGTTTATATTACCAGCAAAAAATAAGGGCTTTGAACCTCTTTCAACTCCCACAAAAACTTAAGGTTTTCGTCTATATACACTTAAAGAGCATTGGCCTTTTCTGCCCTCTACAGCCACCTTGACTTGCACCTGAAGCTTGCAAAATTGCCTAGGCAAAAAAGTGTCCCTGTTCACCTGCTTCCTCCTAATGTGTTGTTTGCTGTCTGAGCAGCCAATACTTAGGCCTGAGAATCGTCTTGGGGTAAGCAGTAGATATGCACTGATCTGTAAAAGTTTTGACCTTTGGGAAACCTGGCAGCGGGAAATATTCCTTAATGTACACACAATAAAATGAACCCATGCTGGATTCCTTCTAAAAATGCTAGTTCCCTGGCTGTGCATGGCTTCAGAGTTGTTACAGATCTGGGCCAAATATGAAGTTAAAGTGCCAAAAATCCCCATCACTATACTTATTTCAGCTCTGACTCAAACATTAAAGCCAGGACATGACGGCCATGGTATCATTCTCAAAGGAAAAGATCAGCAATTCCATCTTATATAATTGTATTATAATAAAGTTTTAAGTTCTTACTATCCCTGACATTTGTCCAGAATTCATAAAAAATTGTGTCTTTACCCAGTGTAAATAATATCGCTTTGTTTACTTTGTAGTCGTCACATTAGATGTGTTAAACACTTCAGTTGGCAACGACAGAGTATAAAATGTAAAGAAATCAATGAGACGTGACACATTATTGTCCCTCCCTTTCTCTCTTCTCCTTTCATTGTGATGATTTTCCACTGCCTCATTTGTAATATGTGGATGTGTAAAGATGTAGAACATGTTATTAGGTCATGCCTCCATTATTTGCTTGCACTTGCTGCTAGTCACTCATCAGTCTCTATCAACACGTCAAATTCTAGCCTTCCGGTGTGAATCACAGTGAATCATTACTTTTTGTGACTCGTGGACGGAGACCATCACATTAATTGGCATTTATGTCACGTTACAAACATGTATATTATGTGAGCTACTTATATAACTCTGACCCTTTAACTTTTCAAGGAAAAGATTTCTACATTCTATTGTGGCTTTTTTTTGTTTTTGCATTTGGGAGTTTACATGAACTTTGCTAGCTCAGTATTCATGACAGCAACTTTGTGCAATAGTGCATGAAAGTTCAACTAGTTTTTGGAAATCCTTTTTTTTAAGTAACTATAAGTTTGGCATTATTTTGTAAACTCAAAAAGATAAAAAAATGTATTCAATAATTTAGATATCCCAGAAATAAACTCCAATAGGCTTCTTAACACTGCCAAGTGCTCAAGAAAAGGATCAATATATTATACACAACCAAATATCACCTACTGCTTTTAAAATCTGGATTATTGCACATAATATTTTTTAGCTACATAATCACCAAAGAGTCTGTGGAATATATATTTATACCTGAAAGAATAACCAAAAAGTAAAGAGTAAACCAAGTGTTTTTTTTTATTGCTTATGATTCTCCTCATTGTCATATGAATGCTTTTATTTTTTTAAAGTAAATAAAATAAATCTGCAAGTTGCCATCAGAAAAGTTCTTAGTCCTTTGAATTGTTATAATTAGCATAATAATAGTTAGGAATTTATTACATTATCATTTGCACATTTGTTTTAGGTCAGTTGCTTCACAAATATTAAAGCAAGCTTGAGGTTTGCAGCCCCAAGAAGGCAACTATATTCTTTTTAGATTACTTTATATTAGGTTTCTGTTTAGGTAATTATTATTTTTATTCACATGATTTATATAGCGCCATCATATTACGCAGTGCTGTATAAAGTACACAGTCATGTCATATCATGTCATGTAAGTGATATCTTATATCAGTGTTCTGGGGTTTCTACCAATATTTAAAACATGACCTAGGATTCCCAGGCACTGAACCAGTCAGATTGACTCATTAATGCTCGTTATAATAAAGCAGCCCACTCTCTTTATTAGGCTGCCAAAGCACCACAATGGACCACAAATTGCCCTTTCACCTAACACAGTGCCTAGAAGTTCACTACCTTGCATTGTGGTTCATTGCAACATTGATGTATTGGCGTGCCATTCTGGGTGAACTGCTCTGAACCGCACATTAAAAAATATGCATTTAGCCACCTTGGTTAGAAAATGGTGCTTTGTAATTTTCATTTTCACTCCTTTCAGTATACCACCTTGTTATCTAATATAAATTAAGATAAAAACTGATCAAGCAAATCTTGGGAATTAGTTTAATACATTTAGGTGCATTTGTATTGCTAATTAATTGATATGGTTTCCTTTTTTATTAATATTACACAGTATATAGAGCGTCAACATATTATAGAGCGTCAACATATTACACAGAGCTGTACAAAGCCCATAGTCATGTCACTAGCTGTCCCTCATAGGGGCTCACAATCTAATGGCCCTACTATAGTCATATGCCAAATAACCGAACTGCATGTTTTTGGAATGTGGAAGGAAACCAGAGAACCCGAAGGAAAGAACAAACAAACTCCATGCAGATAGTGTCCTGGCCAAGGTTTAAACCTGGGACAGAAGGCCAGATCTAACATTAGGATAAATTTTAATCTGTATCATCCATTTTTACTGCGATTATGTTGCAGTATCTAATTATTTTGGACTTTTCATTTACTGTAGTGGCTCTGAAGTCAGTACAGACTTCTGCAGGTCTCATTCCTCCAGTACGAAGTACCAGAAAGTCAGGTGAAGTTTACAATCCTTTCTGGGTCTTGGCTCAGGGATATAGGGTGGGAGTGAAAGTTCATAAATCCAATGCTTACAGTATATGAGATTTGAAACACTTCAAGTACAGGACCAATTTTTATTTCTGATAATGAGCAATTGCTTAAGAATCTTCATCACTGCCTATTTTATTGTAGAAGCCTTTTAACTAAATATCTGTGTAATGTTTTGTAATTTGGTTGGAGTTAATTGTGCTCATATACTCTTTTGTCACTACGATGGTATTTTGGGAGTGTCGCACACAACCTGACAATCATACAACAGTCCAATAATAAACAATAAAAAGGCAGTTTTATGGTGGCCATGACGTGATACAGAGGAAACAAGCCTCATAAATGTCAGAGGAGGATATAGAAATACACAAGGTCATCCTGTGTTTACTGTCTGGTTCAGCTTAGGGAAGAACACTGATACACTCTTTTATCTGACACACAATGGTTTTGTTTATATCATTCGTTTTGTAATTCTTTTGGGTTTATTTTCTAAGACAAATACTGACAACCTGCCAAGCTATACATAGACAATTCAAATTTGCATCTCTTGTTTAACTGCATGTTGTATATCCTAATTGTCCGTTGTATAACATTTTATGACCTAAAATCCTAACAATGTCACTTCTGTAAAATTGTGCTGGCTATAACTGAGCGTGATGTGCAATCATGTGCATGTATATAGCTATTTTGGAAGAAAATATACTAACACAGCGGTCTCCAGCCTGTGGTCCATGTAAAAAATGTGGGTGGTCCGCCGCTATGGTTGGTGCACCCTCTAGCATTGTCAGTGTAAGGACCCTGCTTGGGGGTGCACACTGGCCAGGGTCGCGGACCATGTCCCCCATATTCAATTCGGGCTCAGGGCGGTGGGCAGATTGTCTCTCTGGATTTGGCATAGATCATGCACGTCAATATAACACAGACAGATGCTTCATTTGTGGATTTTAAATAGGTGCATTTAGACATTTTGGTGTATAGTTTTAAGAAATTTCACCAAATCCAAAGCATTCCTTTTGTCAGCATTTATAAAAGAACCTCAAAAAGCAGAAAATATATTGTATACATCAGCAAAATATGTTTGTAAGCTTGTTCCTACTTCCCACTCTCATTCCTTATGTATAGTGTTTGTGTTAATGTTACAAAATGTTCCTTCTGGAATAGCTACAATGGTTACAACAATAATAACACATTGTGAGAACATAGAGTTTATTGATGAAAGCTGTGACACGGAACATAATGTGATTTATGGGACTGGTTTGGACTTACAGTGCAATGTAACACATTCATTTCTTTCTAACATCAGTGATGATATGATGTTGGTGTAGTTTTTTTTTCCTTTCTCGATTGCGGCAGTCCAGAGGCTCATTGTGTTCTGTGATGCAGTTATTTTCATTAGAGAGGAGGCCGTGCTTCGACTCACATTATTGTGTTCCAGCACAGAAATGCTACCACGTATTCTAGCTCCGAGCCTATTCTAGTCGATGCCTTCTGATGCCCTTTGCTTTAAACAAATTACTGACACAGCCTTGCTGAGCTAGTTCAATGCAAACATGTAATAGGCATTAAATCTAAGTTTAGTCATGCCAATTAACATTTATTATAAAATTACTGCCTGGGTAAATATAGCCTCTGTATTTAATTAAATTATAAATGTGTGCCATTGTGATCATTAGAACAAACTGTGTGTCCACTGGTCACATTTGCTTAGATCTTTTACAGTAAATTAAAGCAGGTTAAGGGGCTTTTTGGGGTTTGATTTTGTTCTGTTATCCCAACATTTCCTCATGTCTATTTATTATATATATATATATATATATATATATATATATAGATACATACATACATATACACACACACACACATTGCTGGAGTAAACCGTCAGGTCCAGTTCTTCCTCAAGAGGAATCCTGTCACTTAAGCAAACCGCACCACAATCCACTGCAACCACAGCCTTAGCCACATGTAAATGCATGCACAAAATGGCTCCCAACCTCTCCCATTCACGTAAATGGGAGCATGGTTGAGCCTTCAGTAGAAAGTCTGAAATGGTGAAGCAAGCTTTGGATTACAGAAATTACTTGTGAATGTAATTCTGGGTGTTGAATGAAAAGGGGAAAATGGTGAAGCACTAGTTTGGACAAGGCATCCCTTTTCCTATAATTCATCAGAGTTGTAAGAATTGAAATACTATGGCTCATTTTTTCATTGCATGTTGTATTATTCTGTATTTTAACACCATTATCTTTAAAGTAGAAAATGGAAGCTGATTTGTTTCCTGTCTTTATTTTTTCTCAATAGCAACTATTTAACTGCCAGTCTCTGCACAAGTTGAGTTTGCCAGACAATGACCTAACAATATTGCCAGCATCTATAGCAAATCTCATTAATCTCAGGGAACTAGATGTCAGCAAGAATGGTAAGTTCCTTTACAAATTAATTGAATTGTGTGTCAATAAGCTTTTAACTATTGTAGTTGGCACAAAAAAGTGTGTTCTTGTTTTCTTTGTTGAATTCTGATTTGTGCCCCTAATTTTTTTTGTTTTTGTTTTGTTGATTGTATTTACAGATTACTTTCATTTAGGGATGCAGTGTAATATGTTTACTACATCAAGTCATTTAAATTCTGTGTGATGGGATATAGCAATCTAGCAGGAAATAGCAATCAAGGGTTCATCAAATTAAATAACAATCTTGTCTTTGTGTTTTGTATCGGGAACATGAATACCCGTGTTTTCTTTTAGGAACATGAATACCCGTGTTTTCTTTTAGGAACATGAATACCCGTGTTTTCTTTTAGGATAAATTCAAATAGCAGTTTTTGACAGCTGGACTTCTGCGATTCACAGTGGCCAAGCAGCCCTCTACCACTCCAAAGCTCTTGTTATTGGTTTTTGAGATACCTAATGCAGCGTCTCAGGGTGGTCTGCTTCCACAGACTTCCAACCTTTTCAGCAAAAGTTTCGCAAATGGCTGTCAAACACCCTACTGGATGCCTACATATCCCTATCTTTTGAAAAGGGGTTCCTGGGTGTGGTTAACTGGTTGTTTAACATATGCCCATCTGAACTTACCCATGGCAGAACTACATTTGGCTGCAGTTTCCCTGATATTCACAATACATGCCAACACATATCAATCAATTTGGGGAGTGTAGGTGCAAGAAATGTAAGTGGCAAATAGACCCAGCGGTTCACAACAGTGTGCAGTGACTAACCTATAATGGGCAGATCACTTACCACCCAATTTCTCACCTTTGATGGCAGTCCAGAGGTGTTGTAGACTTTTTCCTAACTTGGCCATTTTCAATCAGATCAGCAGAAGACCTTGATCAGAAATGATCAGATGAAGGCGTGTCATTGAAGGAGTAATTCCACGTGAAAATCTTGTTTGATTGCTCATACCAGGAGAACCCACAACATGCTGCTAAGCTGTTCCAAGGTTTCCTCCATATTAGAACTGCTTCACAACTTAAGCCTATCCTCAGAGACATATTTTCTTGAAGTACTTTCTTAAAGCAAGGCTAGATCCTGGTGGACCCATTAATTGCCTATCCCCATTAGCTTGTAGTGCAGACAGGCACCCCCACAGCGACGCTGATTTCAACTATCATCTGAAATCTTGGTATCAAGATAGATATTTAGGTAGTACACAAGCTGTCTTAAAAAGTGTGAAGATATACAACAATATATATAACATAATATTCTAATGCTCGGGATATATTTAGCTTTTTTTGTAAGATGGGAGTTGTAGTATTTGACAGCTGGAAAGTGGTGATTGAAGAATGCCTGGCATGGGCAGTACAGCAGGTGGAAAATTGCATCTTGCACACTACCAATTGGTTTAATAAGTACAAGAGCTGGGGAATTGATGACCACTTCATGGAGCAGCTGGTTTACTATAAATTGAGAATGAAATTGCAATCAGTGTGAGATGATTGCTCTGCAGAGGGTGGCTGACTTTTGGGTGTCAGTCACATACAATTTTGACACATTGGCTTAGTGATCAGTGTTTTATTTTCTGCTGGATGAAAACGGAAAGTGAACCTGGTTGGCATAAAAATATAAAAGTAATGTGATCCCTGAAATACTTTTTTGGTGCTCGGAGGGATCTTCTGTTGGAACACCTGTAACATCCCATGTGCAAAAAAGCATACAAAAGTGACCAAAATATAGATGACCAAAATAAATTGTTGGATGATAAGCGTACTAATGGAGCTTCAATTTTAAATGTGGCTCTTCACATCCAAATGAATCCTACAACATATAATCAAAACATAAACTCCAGCATGCCTCTTCTACAACATCCCATGAACCACAAGAAAGTATGTGCATGCTCTTATTAGCTTACATTAGTTTTGGGTTTCTATTTTGATACTACATTCACCTAGCAGAAAATGTATCTCAAAGCAACAACTTCTTAACCCCCCCAGCAGAACATACTTACCTTTGCTTCTTTTACTATGACTACAGGTAAGGGAACAAAAAATCTAATTTTAAAGAAACACATTTCTTGCCCCAAAATACAGTTTTGGTGCTTGCTGATTAGGTCAATGTTGTCATGAATGCATGACTCATTTGTATGAATCATTTGTAGTAGAATGAGAGCCAATAAAATGTGCTGCTTGGGAGATGGTCAAAAAGTCACTTTAACTCCATAAAAATGACTTTTTAATATTTCTTTATAGAGTTGGAAAGGGTTTTCATCCTGTGCAGGTTTGTATTTGCCCTATGTATCCCTGTTGAAGAGATTGTTCTTCTCTTCCTAGTAGGACAGAACTTTTTTTCAGTGTCTTTTTACACTACCAATCGCCTGACTGATGTTAACACACACACTCGCATAAATGTGGTTGAAGTTTAAAGTTCCCCTCTGCCAGGTCATTTATATAGCTGCAGTTTCTTGTTATAACCCTAGTTAGTGTAGTTTAATGACCTATTATCCATAGTAAGTAATGATAATAAAGAAGGAAGTTCTCCTCTTCCTCTGATAGTAAGCTCTCACTTCCCATCCAAATTTTTGAAGAATCCGTCACAGAATTAAATTCTGATTTCATGTCTTTGATTTCTCACTCTTTCCTGGCTCATTAGTCCCAAGGGCTGGCTGTAACAATGGCTAAATATGCAGCCTTCAAACTTGCTAAAAATGTTAATGACAAGGAGAACTTGTGTCTTAAAACTAATTAGGACTAATGTCAGTTTTTTTCCCCCTTTTCATTTAGCAACTAAATTATTGGCAAGTGTGAAACCATGATGAAGTATAAGCCTTCTCATGATGTTTATCCTTTAAAAGCTATGTATATGTGCTCAATATCTGTTGCTGGAAACAATTTGATGATTTTTGCAGCAACAGTAGAGCGGGATGAGTGGGAGGCACCCCGCTGCATCTTCCCCACTAGAACACAGCAGCCATTCATGTCAATCATTTACATCTGGAGACTACTGTACTGATGCAAATGTTTGTATCTAGCAAAGAAAATCTTACATATGGTCTCTCTGCTACAAAATAATATTTACATTTTTTTTTTTAAATAATGCCCACAAAGTTGAAACATCCACGTTTTTTTTTTATTTGTGACCTCATTGGTGAGCTTTTGCCTCACTTTCCATACAGTTAGCTAAAGAAGTGAGGATACAGAATACAAGTAATAAAACATTTTTCTAGTAGGTCAGAGAAGCACCTTTGTTTGTATTGCAGTGTGTGTCCCTGCTGAACCTGATACCTGTCTGGTCTGTGTGGTCACTGATAGACAAGCGGTGATATCATCAATAAACACATTGTTTAGGTTCTTACATTTTTTTCACTCACCTAATCTATATCTAATGATATTTAAAGCAATCTATACCTTTGATCAGCTTGGCAACCATGCTCAGCACATGAGTAGGCCGAGCTTTCTGTAATAGTATACAGTAAAGCTACGTACACACGTCAGATTTTTATCGCCCGATAATTGGCATCGGCCAATTATCGGGCGAAAATCTGGCGTGTGTACAGTCGGTGTCGTCCATCGTCCGGACGACCGACCTGCCGGATCCACGGACTAGGACGACAGCCGATCATAATGAAAGTGAAGGGGAGAGCGCGCAGCAGGGTGCCGCTCTGTCGCTCTCCCCCTCCCCTCTCCATAGAGCATGAACGGTGCTGTATGTACAGCACCGTTCATGCATCGTGCACACCCTTGTCGTTGGAAAGGATCGTGAAAGATCCTTTCCAACGACAAAAATTGGCAGTGTGTACGCAGCTTAACTGTACTTTGCCATCTCTATTCATTCTGCTCACACTGATTGATAGCAATAGACTATGGCTAGTCCTGTAATCTCTGTTGACTAATTAAAACTGACTTTTGAAGAGCGCTAACAACACAATAATTAATGAAAAGCTTGAGGCCATACTTCTGGACAGACATGGCAAATTCCTAAACATATGGCAGCCATGGCATGACTATATCCATCCACAGGACCAAAACTAAGCATTCATTTTTATCAAGCAGTATAGTGTATCCTTGCCTTTAGGCTATGAAAGGGAAATGTTTATTATTTTTATTACATCTGTTTTCTCTCCAAGCTACCTTTCTGTCAAAATCTCAGATTTTCCCTTCTGTTTGTCTATGGATCACTTTTGTATTTCTTTGGTAATGGTGACATGGTTTTACCTCTTCTTTCATTTCCTAATTTATTTTGGCCCCCAAATATGCTTTTCAGGAACTATATGCTCGGAATATTCAAAACTGATTATTCATTTGTTGATGGGTGTTGGATAATTAAACCACCTGATGATTTTTTTGTATCTCTCAAAAGTTCCTATTGGTGATCTGGTAAAAAAAAATACCCCCCCATCCGCTCTTTCAATGACCTACTAATGACGTCACTCATACCCTCATTACAAGCATGGCTCCAAGTCTTTTCTAGAGCTGCCCCAATTCTCTGGAATGTTCTTCCTCGTCCTATTTGGCTTGCTCCTACTTTGCTTATTTAAATGATCACTGAAAACCTATTTTTTCAAACTTGCCTACCCATATTTTTCTGTCTTTTGAAACCGTCACTTCTCACCCAGCACTACATATCGCCCCCTCGTATTGCGTGTTACTTCCCCCCACCTCTTAGATTGTAAGCACTTTGGGGCAGGATCCTCTCCTCTTCCTGTGTCACTGTCTGTATTCGTCTGTCATTTGCAACCCCTATTCAATGTACAGCACTGCATAATATGTTGGCGCTTTATAAATCCTGTTTTTTATTATTATTAATAATAATAATAATAATAATTGATCAAATGCACTTTAAATCCTGGGTTTGAATAGCTAATGTGACCATTTTGAAGGGTTCCCATTGTATATCTAACTTTTTAAAATTCCTTATATACTAAGGGCTATGTGATTTGGAACATTCATTTAATGTTTGGCCTAAGTACACCAGAACCCAGAACCCAGAACTTGGCCAAGAAGGGGGGGGGGGGGGGGGGTTCATGCAGTGGAAGAACCCAAGATTTGTAAGAATCCAGGGGCTGCCTAAACCTCACCAGCAACTGAAAATCACTTTTGTCTGGACGGACCTTTTCATCAATGATTTATATCTGGAGGGTGACTACTATCTATTTAAAGCTGACCCCCAGGCAAACAGTTGAATGTAAAGTTAAAATACAAATATTTAAACTGTCTTATATGCCAAAGGATTCGTAATTCTGTTTTTCTATTTTGTGAAACTATCAGATGGCAAAGTCATTGTCCACTTAAATAGGAGCTTAACTGAGAAAAAAACCCTTAAGGTCTGTTCTGCAGATGAGACATTCTAAGGTTTATTCTGCAGTAAAACAAAATTACCAGAATAATTGCTGTATTCTTTGCAATGTACCCAGAGCTACACATGTGCAGTGTACAGTCACGGCACTTCTCAAATGAATGAACCTCCAGTACCATCATTTCAGTTCAAGATGGGCAATGATGAGGATTCTGGGGAGGGAAGAAGAGTTTAGATCTGCCTAAAGGAATTCAGTGTCTGAAATCTTTACAATGCTTGTACATTATTGATGTTCGTACGGTTCATGTTTGCAAAACGTGTACAAGTAACTGCTGGTTTCTAATATATATTTTTGTGTAACATATCTGTTTGCATTATAACGTTGGATATATCATATTGTTTTCGGCTTAACTTGTTTAGCATGACTACATATTTGTATATGCTTAAAACACTGTAGCAAAGAACAAAGGTTGGTTTTAATGAATATCGGATGTTTTGTTGTTTGCAGGTATACAGGAGTTTCCAGAAAACATTAAGAACTGTAAAGTTTTGACAATCGTGGAAGCAAGCGTCAATCCAATTTCTAAGTAAGTTTTAGAATACAATTGCACTCTTCTGTTGTTCTCTTAAAAAGTTAAACGCTCAGTTTAAAAATCCTCTGAATGCATTCTGTGTCAATCAGAAAAAAGTGTCATAACTCACAGTAAATTTTTATTGGAAAGCAAAAAACTTTGTCCTTCAATTTTATGTGCAGAGAAACCCCTTTCTCTTTGTTGAGAATTAGTTGTCTCTCTGCATGGGTTTGTCACACCGCTGCTGATTCAGGGCATCCCCTTCACTATATAGCATGAACCTTGTAAGTTGTAGAGCTATTGGTGTGGCTGTGCTGGGGGCAAGCTGAACCACTGCAGAGAGACCACTGCTTCTACTCAAGGAACAGGGGTCCATTTCTAAAGCATGCTGGCTGGGCATATTTTTTTATTACTCAGGATGTGGTGCTTGTTATAACTAATGCTCCTGGATTGCAATTTATTTATTTACCCTAAAATTTCAATTGGGCTTTATCCCGGTCGTGCAATATGGTAATGTAATTTACCATCTGTTTTGTACGAGCTGTCCTAAATATAAGTTTTATTGAAACATGCACATCATTTATATCAGTGCCTGCTCCCACAAAGTAAACACTGCACCTATAATTCTGCACACAAAACAGAAAAAGTAAACTCTCCTGTGTGACAAGCAGCATTATTTTCTTGTTTGAATTCTATTCACTACTGTTGACTGGTCATTGCTATAAATTCAGGTAAAAGTCAATGAACCCCAAAGAGAGAGTGCTAAATATTCTTATTTTGTAGATAACTTCTATGTGCATTTATGTTCAACCAGTTGTTACTTGTACTTAGTACTATCAACATACAATTTAATATGATATTCTACCAATACGTCTTTACATTCTTTGGTTGAGATAAGCATGCTATAGTTTGAAGACTAGTAATATTAACAGCAAACATTTGTAGGAGGATATCAGTACAAGGTCATATAACAGTATAAAAGATAAAATCAGAACAAAATATTGCTAAAATCAGTGCAACAAATCACATTTGTACAGCTTTCTCTGTTCTTTCCTATGTGCAGTTCTAATGTGATTTCCCTTTTTACCAACAGATAGATTATAGAGCAATTTGTGTAATATTTTGTCTTACTATACAGCAAATTGATCAGTATAAGTCACGTGGTATCTGTGATTAACTGTAAAGACACAGCAGGAAGTCAACAGTATATCAAAGTTCCCTATTACTCAAATAAGCTCTGCTAATTACCATTGGTTTATAATGTCCTCTAAATCACCATTAATGTCTTCTCAGCATTACATGATGCATTAACCAATACATGATGAAGAAGGCTAGACTAAACCAGTGAATGTATAAGGCTTGCCGTTTTCATATGTGAACAATTACGGAATATAGCTGACATAATATTGTATTTTTTTTTATTAAACTCTGTGAATTTTCTGGGTCCAGAGATCAAATTTTATCATGATTACACCTCTATTTTGCAGAACATTGTCCTTTGGAAGATGACATGCTTTAAGTTTATATATTAGGTGTAGCACAGCATGAGGGCTATATTAATTGCCCTTTACTTAGATAGTTGCACTTTGGTGTCTTCAAGCCTAGCACTTCCATAATCCTTTATTCCCTGGTGCTACATCCATTTTATTTAGGTCTAGCTATTCAGAAAGCACATTGATTAAACTAGTCTTGGTGGACCGAAAAGTAATTTTCCATGTTAATTATGCTGAGTCGTCTGATATGACTGTTTTATATCCACAATTAATAATTCTGGCATATTCATTAGGGATCTGTGATCAGTTTTGTAGAGAACGCCAGCACATCTCATCAGTATTAAACTATTTCCTGTTTACCCATGTTTTTTGCTTATTTTCTTTCTCTCCATAGACTTCCAGATGGGTTTTCACAGCTGTTAAACTTGACTCAGTTATACCTAAACGATGCTTTCCTTGACTTTTTGCCAGCTAATTTTGGCAGGTGAGTGCAGAACCTTGTTCACTTTTTTTACATTATCCTTATGATTTAAAGAAATTATTTTTTTTCATACTTTGACTTGACAAGTTTAATATTGTCTGTACAGGCAATTTATATACAGATGTACTAATAAAGATGTGTCTGAACTAAGCAAGACTAGTTTGGTACAAGGGCAGACTAGTGGTGGGCACCTAATTTTTCCATAGGTTGTTTTAAAGATGCAAAAAGACGTAAAAACGTACCCAAGGGAGGCAAAGTACTTTTGCTTCTATACAATACATTGCTTCTAGTCTTCATCCTACAATTTGTCTTCTGCACCTAGCTTCTTGATTTATCCCTATCGTTGTTGGTGTCCTTATCTTCTGAATGAACCTGAATTAGTGTCACTATATCGGTAAAACAGAAAAAATTATCTGTAAAAAAAAAATAAAAAAAAATGAATTCTCCATTTCCTTTTAATCAGCTTGAAATGCCCCCATATTGCTGCTGCAGGTTTTCCACATTTACAGTTGTATAGAATACCATGTGCTTTGTGTCCTCCCACTAACTCAAATGTTACTACAGAACCTTCACGTCAATGAGAGAATCCACCACATTGTGCACTGGCAGCAGTAGCTACCGGTACTCGGCCCACCTGAAGGGTTTTTTATTTATTGCAACCAAGTGTCAGCTTTTAAACTTGCAGGCAATGGAAAGGAAAGTAACTAGTTTGTCCTATTACAAGCAATACTTTCCTTCACTTGTATTCCAATAGTGGCTCTTAAACCCTACAAGTTCAGTTGTTACTTGTTCCAAGTCTTGTGTTCTTTAAACGCACTGGGGACATTGTGGTAATACATGTTGAAACATAAACAGATTTTTAGCATTTTCAATGGACAATTTTTTGCAATTTTCAATGTCCTAAAATGAAAAATCTTTCCCTGGTGTCAGAAAAAACTTTTTATATTCAATGTTTTGCATTATAATATGGGTCAGTGTGCATAGAAAGATGATAATGTTGGTACCCATCCTGAATGTTGCAAGTTGTTTTTTGAAAAACATTGAGCGAACTGTACTGATATCTGACATCGGGGGACAAGGGACATTTTTTTTCATGAGCCTCAATCAAAAGAGCTTTGACTGTTGCAGTGCTTGAAGTCCACTTAGTATGGGGCCCAGGCATTTGTGATGGTGGCCTTGGTGAGTTTTTTTCCCTATTGACCTTGATCCTGAGCCAACAGTTTGCTTTTTTTGGGTTAAAAGAATTACCCAATTATTATGGTTTATAAGCTACAATCATCATTTTGTGAGGTCTAACAGACACGCACACGCACTATTAAGCTCTACAGCTCTGCACTGCTAAACTTATGAGCAAGCTCGTAAACCTAGTGCCATAGCTTCATATAGTGAACCCATGTGGGAAATCTTCTCACAGTGGCAAGTACTTTAAAATTTTTAAAAGGTGATATCTAAGGTCTTTGAGTTTTATGCTTTTGGCCTCAATATTGATTGCAGATGCTTTTAAAGATTTCCATTTGGCTGACGTTCAGGTGGTACAATTCTTATGGGCTTTGTAAAGAACTGTGATACAAGCTTAAATCAATGACCTAAAAGGCATTGTTCTTGTTCAGCATTGTGCACTTGTTTTATTTTAGACCTACATGCTTGTTGGCCATGTCTGGTTGAATAACAGTGTAATATAATAAGAGCAGGGCACTTCCCAGACAGGTCATGAAACATGCACATTCTTTCAGGACGTAATGTTCACAGCCCAATTCCAGCACATACAATTAGAGGGGAAAGTTTCATAACCCTTCCCTTGTTCCTGATGTGCCTGATAAGGGCCACCTGCATGTGAAGAGCTGTTTAGTTATGGGAGCCATTGCTACAAAGGCTTTGTGTGGCAGCAGATATGATTACATCTCATGCATATTAACTTTCTAATTGTATGGCCAGAGATGCGTGCTTAGTTTGTCACTGCTGGTTACGTACACACATCAATCATCAATTTATATTCGGATAACCTTTGATGCTGCCAGTGATGCAGCATTGCAAATTTCAGATAGAGGAAGTGGACATTGGAGACAGAGAAATAAGTCATATTGAGTGTAATTGTGACCTTTTCTAGATAATATGCTGCCTGTTCATTCATTTCTAATTTCCATAATATCCTTTATTTACTTTATGAAAATGATTCCTCTAAAAGATTATTTTGCCCTTTTGTGATCCATAACTTCAGTAAACATCATTCAACACATTCTAATTCTGCATATATCATTGCTGCAGGTTAACAAAACTTCAAATTCTGGAGCTTCGGGAAAACCAGTTGAAAATGTTACCAAAGTAAGTTTTTTCTTTTAATTTATTCTTTAATCCAATGCTTAGACATAAATTAATAGTGTTGATTTTTTTTTATCCTTGTAAATGATCACTGGTATTGTGGTCAAATCCTGGGGATCCAGGTATAAGTGCTTGTACCGAAATAAATATAAGTACATCGGCTGAGCCCAATAAGATAATAAGTTGGTTTACGTTTAGGAGCAGAGGCTGCTTACATGGCAAAGAGAATGTTAAGTTTGCAACGTAAATGTAGTAATATATACCAACTGAATTTGTGATCACTTTGAATACTTTGTAACATGTAAGAGAACGCAATGAGACAATGCGGCAGTACTGTGGTCATACCAAAAGAAAATGGCAGAGCGCTATGCTTGCTGCAGGACGTCAAACCAAGCAAAGCCCAATGTATTTAAGAAGGGTGAAAAGAAATAAAGAAAATATGTTACGTGACCTGTCTTCCTTCCAATTATGAAGTGTTTACAACTGTATCATGCAGTGAATACTCCATTGGACATTACAGGCTGCACACCCTGGCCCACATTTTAGGAATACTCACAGCAGCGCCTGTAGAGCAAATTTCTGTATCTAATTTCCTGCTGTATTTGTGGTTTGCTTGTATTTTTTTTTTTTTTACTATACACATTTATTAAACTAATAAAATGGTTCATCCCATATAAGAATGCTTCCACCAGTCCCCCTAGTGACATTCTCTTTTATTATCATGTACTGCTACAAAGCTTCCCCACTGAAATCTTTACATACATTTGTAATGGACTCAGTATAAGGTTAGTGGTGCCAGGTGGCTGCGCAGCGAGGTAAAGTATGTGTTCTGGCTGTAGATGTTGGTTAAGTCATTAGGACACACCCTGCATTATGCTGCCAGATCTGGAATAAGGGTGTTTATTGAACTGGCATTCCACATAATCATACACTTGGATCCCCGCACATTTCACTGCTCTGTTCATTCTGCATCTGACAGTGTTTATCATTGGACCAGCTTAACAACAATCCTGTGTCTGTCCATGATGTTTTAAAGAAGAAAAGATTCAGCTGGTTGCCAAAAAGAAAAGCAAACAAAGTACTAGCAATTTGTCAGCTGTGATTTCTCCCAGTTTTGGTTTACACAATTGTCAGCCTGACTTGTCAATTCTGGGTCTGCTTTGTGGTGCCTTTTAAGGGGAGTGAGGTTGATTTACTAATGGAAAGGCATTTTTAAATGTAATATTTAATTTGCAAGGTGTCCGTAAGGGCAGATGATAGCGTTGTGGTATTGTAACCACTTTTCAGATAACCCAAGTTGGCCACCATGAGATTTATTTTAGTTTATGAATTGCTAGAAAACCTCCATAGAAGCAGTTGTCTGGCACACGAAATAGGGGTATAGGAAACCAAACATGTCATTTGTACTTTTCACCAACACCTCCAAAACATCTTCCAACTTCATAAAACATTTTCTTGTACAATTAGCGCAGCCATAGTGTTCCTATTGAAGTCTTTAAAAACCCTTCTTGTTCACAAATGCCTGTAAAATGCCAATAGTCACAATGAATTGTCTGCCACAGAAATGTCTTCTCAACAACATTGAAATTACAGGGGATTCCGGGAATCTCTCCATAAGTATATGAGGAATCCATAATAGATAATGAGACTTCACAGGCCAAAAAATGGACAGACATACCAAACTTATTAAAGTTTCAAGAATCTGATGATTAATATGAGTGCCTTTTTCTTCATGCAAAGGCTTCATGATTATGTGAATTACTGTTTGTAAAGTTGTATCTGTTATGCAGCATATGTCAAATGTAAATAGGGAACAATGTTGGTGCTTACAGGAAAGTGTAACATTTAAATGACACTGCAGAACTAAGTGTTTCTTACCAAGTCTAGGAATAAAAACCAAAAAATTGTATTTTAGTAGAAATAAAAATCTAGCCATTATGGCCATATTTTGCTATATTCAACCTTATAACAAAATTAATATCATATGATGGTCACCTGTTAGAGCCACCTTGTTGTAGAAAAATAGCCATCACTTTTCAAAAGCAGAGGTTGGAAACAAAAGTTAGGAATCAAGTGTAAATGGAAAGGCAAAAAAGAGCAAAAGGTGACCATTGCTTCCATGTCTAATTTGATCCTATGTGAGTTGTCAGGTCTGGATCCATTATGTGACCAGTTTATTAGTATTTTGCACTGATTACTGTACTGGTTTCTGATTTAGTACACAAATTAGTTTTTTACAGAAATCTGTGTAGCTACCAGAAAGAGTTTAACTACCGCAACATTTCCCCTAACTAATATAATGGAACTCTTGACTCTACACTTAATGTAATTCCCAGCATGGAGCAATCCAGCACATCAAGCAATCCCTGCTTGATGTGCTGGAGCAGTTATCTATAATTTAGTGGACAAGCATCAGTCTGGGCCTTTTTGTATTAGATATTCTGTCTTATTGTGCTAGGAACGTAAAATGTCATTCTTTAAGAGTTCTTTCTTCCACCTTAAAAATTATAACCGGATGATTGACGTGTTCCTCTTTCAGAACCATGAATAGGCTGACACAGCTTGAGAGACTGGATCTCGGAAGTAATGAATTCACAGAAGTGGTGAGCAGTGCGAGCATTCTATCTATGCTAGTTCTTTCATTTGTTATTTAACTCACATAGCATGAATTACCATTACATAATTCATAGGAATAATTAGAAAGGAATCGGGTTGATTCAAGACATCAATTCAGGTTTATAGGATATCAGTTAAGCTCTGAAATGATTTCCTTAATTTAGTTGACAGATGAGTTATGTATATTAGTATAAGGACGATCCATTCCCTATGCTTTACAGTATCTAAAAAATTAGGTATTATTATAGAGTAAACTTCCTATATATATACAAGTGTGACAAATATTCTTGAACATATGTTCTTGTGTTACTGGTTTTCTGAATGGCGGCTCCTTTGCTCTATGAACACTGTAAAGCAGTGCTTGATGGGTGAATCTGACCCATTAAACAAAGGAAATAAATGTGTGCACTAAACCTAAAGGCAACACCTAGGGTGATTTTTAGAGCAAGTGGCGCATTGATTGTATTTATTAAGCTGTAGGCTGATGTCCAAATTTTTACTATAGAATAACAGATGTCACCTTGGTCCTTACTGGTTTTATAGGCAGGATATCTCTTGGGTTTAAAGTTGCACTAACACTTGCAGGCCAATTTAGCAGCCTTGTCAAGGTCATGTTAACTTTTATCCCAGTTCTGATTAATTTCGGACTAAGGGTGAAGTTCACAGGATATCTATTAAATCTAACTAGATGTTGTCCAGCATGTATGAGATAACAAAGTTAGTAATAGCAATGCATATGAAGTATATAACATCCAAACAAATCCAAGATATTAGCTGTATCATATATATGCGTTGTATACATGTTTATATCAAATGGTTTTCTTTCAGCCTGAAGTACTTGAACAACTAAGTAGTTTAAAGGAATTCTGGATGGATGGCAATAGACTTACTTATATCCCAGGGGTATGTATTTTATGCCATACTATTTATATAGTCCTTGTCTGCTCAACTATATGGGCCCATTTTCTTTTGTAAGCAGTGTAATAGTGTACATGTGTGTTACTGTGCATTATGTTAAGCGACTCATTGGACATTATTTGGCATTTATTGCATCCCATCAATAAAAAAACAAAACAAAAAAAACACATGACTTTTGCCACTACCTGCCATGCTGTGTGGCGTGCTACAATGCAGATACATTGTCTTCAAAATATTTCAGTAGTAACAAGCAATAACTCGCACGTTAGGTCCAACACAAATATCTTAAGCTCTCAAGCCTGCACACTTTCTTCTAAGTATACCTGTCCTCGTGCTTTTAACATGCCCTAATCTCCAATTTATGAGATCTGCTAAATTGTTTCCTGGGAGCTTTTCTGACCTGTGTGATTCCTCAGCATGCATCTGGTATTCTCTGTGTGTATTTGTATAGTGTATCTGTTGCATTATGCTTGTGAGTTACAAATAATTTTGCCCTTTCGCAATTTAAATTATAAACCTTGTTTGTACCTTGTGCTAAGCACACATTAATGCTCAGCTAGTTCTGTTTAGGAGAACAATAATGTATCAATTATATTAATAGTTTTAGACAAAATTTTAAATGTATTCAGTATTACTATATTTTTTACTATATTTTTATCACTGACTGGCCATTGGGATCTCTGTTACTGGATGGTCATGTTCATGTCCAGAGATAACCATAGAGAGGAGCTTTCCATTCCCATTGCACTGATGCACGTTGGATGAACTCTCAGCTGAGGAATACCCTAAGCGTGCTTATGGTCTGATAAATTGCACTAAAGGCATGCTAAAGCAACATAAAATAATGATAATACTGACTAATAGACTATATTACCATGCCTAATTGAACCGTAATGATTCAATATGTGCTCTGCCTAATAATCCAAGAGTAGTATCAGTTGTCCATTGGATTTTTCAGCAGGGCAATTGGTGTCCTAATTGTCATCAATTCTGTTTATCATGCAGTGCCCATGTGCAGATTATCTAAATATATGTCAAAGGCTGTTTAGTATTTCATTCATAAAGAAAATGGAATTGTTGTTAATCTTCATCCCATGTAAAATAATCTGTTATTGAGTACACAGATGAAAGCAACGTGGAGCTTTAAAAACCCTTCACCTCCTCTTAGAACTAAAGCGATCATCTAGTTAATTGTGATATGTGATGTCCGTAAATGCTGATTGCGCTATTACAGTTTTCTTTTCTTTTTTTTTTCCTGCAGTTTCTTGGAAGTCTGAAACAGTTGATCTACTTGGACCTTTCAAAGAACAACATAGAAATGGTGGAAGATGGCATCGCTGGGTGTGAAAGTTTACAAGATCTGCTGCTATCCAGCAATGCTATACAGCAGTTACCAGAGTCTATTGGTTGGTATCTAAGCTGTGGATTTCTTTGACACTCTCCTTGCATTGCAAATAAAAGGGGATTTCTGGAAAAAAAAAGTAAATTCTCTATTTGATTAACACTCTTCTATGTAAAATCATTTAGATGAGTCTTTACTTCCCACACGCTTTCTGTAAGGACTAACTGCTTACTTTACTCATTCTGTAATCGAATTATTGAATGTAGTTGTTCTCACAAAATTCCATTTTAATTTAAAGTGACTCAGTTGTTATTTTTAAAACTTGAACACAGCTCTCCCATAGTAATCAACAATTAACCCCTCACACTTTCCAACTCCTTTGGTGAGAAAAACAAAATTTGTTTAAAAGTCATCATTTGGCACGCTTTGAGATGTGTTGGGTGTCTGGTCCCCATCCTTTATTGGTGTAGGAGAGATGCTACATATAATATCTCCTTGTGGCAGCCCCATAGGGAATAAATGGTGGATGCAGAGAGCAGTAGTAGCTAGCAAAGGAAACCATCAAATGTAAGTAAAGTAAAACTCCCAAAAGTTGCAAATGCAACCAACACTCATCCCATTGACCACACTGCCCACCTCCTCTTAAGTGAAAGAGAAACCATGCTCAAAAATCTTAAGCATTTGGTACTTCAAGGTGTGTTCAATGCCACCTTCCCAAATCCATTAGTTACATAGGAGCTGGTGAGGAAAACTATAGATTGCAGCAAGGTACGCCATCATCTATCCAAAAGTATCAAATGCAAAAGATCTTTAGCGCAAGCTGTGTTCATGCTCCTGCTGAGGTTGTGTGGCATAGACAGTGGGATGGTCAAGTACAACTTGCATTCCTTTAAGAAAAGATTGCTTTTTATATCTCAAAAATAGCATCAAAGCTTCTTTAAAGGTTGCACCACAATATTAAATCTTCCCAGAAGATGCATGAAGTCTTTATAGCAGTAATCTGTTCCAAAAAGAACTGCACCTCAAGAGCTCTGTGTTGATTGAAAGGATAAGGGAAAAAACTTTCAATTATGGCTTTATGTGTACCACACCTATGTGCAAATTATAAAACTGAATGTTTAAAAATATCAGCTGGCTCTAAGGCCATGCTGAAAGGAGCCTGAAGAAAAATATCTGTGTTGCCTAAACCAATTCTTTTTTTCACCCATATTCTAAAAATATGATAGGGAAGTATCTAACAAGGGGAATCTGTTGCTTAAACCCGCTGATGTTATGGCACGTTTTCCTGAGTTTTATTAAATTCCAGATTGCAAAATAAGAAAGATTAAGCTTTCACCAAGTAATCGATTTTATATTATGTTTTATGTGCACTCTGACATATCTGTGATGCTTCTCATCCCAATAACCCACCAGCTTCAAACCAATGCAATTTTTTTTTTTTTTATATTCAACGCAGGTGCACTGAAGAAGTTGACTACTCTGAAAGTGGATGAAAACCAGCTTATGTATTTACCAGACTCTATTGGAGGGTAAGTTCATGAATTTTCAAGATAAAGGACTAGTAAGATTATCAGCCCCGAAATACCTCTTCCTTGCAGAGCATGTTTTTGTTGTAGTGGTGCTAATTTAGCTTCAACTGTTTGAGGACAGGGATCAAGGGCAAAATGTGTAACTAAGAACTATATAGGAAAAATTCTTCTTTTTGCTTCTTCCTTTATAGACCCATGTCTTAAGTGCCTAAGGGTTGGTTTACATCTGCATATTGCCAGCCACTGAAAAGGAACCAGTGCCTGCATATGAGACAGCTTGCAGCAGCGAATGGTGCTACTACTGCTCTCTGCAGCCACCATTTATTTTCTATAGGGCTGCCACAGGGAGATACTATATGTAGCATCTCCCCAAGCAGCAGCATTTCCTAGTGTGAGGAAGCGTTAAACTCACTGCCAGTGTGAATTAGCCCTAAAGGTAAATGCAGACCTTTGTACAAATATCAGGTCACCACCGAGACAACAATTTTCAGAAAATATTTTTTTTGCAGTCTATGTACACACATTGTACTGATGTCTGTGTTTCATTCCAGGATTGTTTCTCTTGAAGAGCTGGATTGCAGTTTCAATGAGGTTGAAGCATTACCTTCCTCCATAGGGCAATTTTCTCAGATACGAACCTTCGCTGCTGATCACAATTTTCTGATACAGCTTCCTCCAGAGGTACAGTGCTTGTTTTGTTCATACTCTGTATGTCTAAATTTATTTAAAAAGAGGAAAATAGCAAGCCACTTAATCAATTATTAACTTGAAGCCCAGTGTCAGAGATTTGCACTACATAATTCCACAGCACTTCACATAACTTTTGCTAGCCAGCAAATGGGACCTGCTAAAAAAGTCAGTAAAAGTGAACAGGTTTGATTTTCATTGTGTAGATCACGGCTCTTTCATGTACATATATAATAGCTAGAGTAAATTATACTCTATAAAGGTTTGATAAAGTAATTTTAAGCTTTGGTAGCAGGTACTATAAAATGACTACACCTTCCTAAGCAATGCTGCATCACTGCCCTGATCTCTTACTGTGGGGGATTTAAAGCCATATGGAAATACTGAATTGATGTTTGCACTTGTCCTGAAGATGTTCAGGGAATAAAGAAAGAAATATGTAAGGCAAGGAAAGTATTATAGCTTTGCACCTGCATAGCAGTATGATTAACTGAAATCCATAAAAAATATTGTCTGAATACAAGGGGCATTTATATTCTTATTTGAGTTTTTGTTTCCTTTGTGTATCTCTTATAAAACTGAAACGTATTTTTCAACCACTCCTTCACTTAGCATCTGCTCAGAAGTTTCTGTAATAAAAAAAAGTCCATGTCCCTTGCTTTCCTTGTGCAGGGTGACTTGTATATGACCCCCCTATGGTTCCGCTCGTAGGAGTGTTCTCTGCACATGCTATATGCAGCACAATGATGATGTAATTACTACTGATGATGTAATTTTGATAATATTTCCCCATTTTTTTTAGTCCATTGACCACTTAATTTTTAGATTTTTTCCTTAGTTTTTACCAGGACAAACGAAGGGGGTAAAATCCCTAATAGGGACACACACTGGTGTTCATAGTTCTCGCTACTCAAAGTAAACAACTGAAACTTCATTCAAATATAGCTCCGCCATAGTATGCAGTGTTTTACAAAGTTTGAGCACAAATCAACCACTTTATAGCATTTTTGGAAATTGTATTTGATAAACATCCCAGCTCCTGGAAAAGTGATTTAAAAATACAACATCATTTCTAAATGCTTAAAATTCACTTACAAACTGCTCACAGTATATTGAACATGGTGTTTGGACTCTGCATGAGATAGAGATTCAGGTATTGTGACAGGGTCTTACATGTATGTTACATACAGTTGTCAGAGCTCTGGAAACCTTTTTTATTGGTAATGTTGTATAAGTATTTTCTGTTTTGCTGCAGAAGCATTTTAGACATTATGGAAGGGACTGTGTACCACACTATCCTGACTTTAAAATGTTATCAGTAGAAGGATGAGTGGAAGGAAGTAATATCCCTTTATGTTATAATCGTATCTGCTTATGACCTTGTTTACTTGGCATAAAAGAAAAAGGTTGGCTTGTATAATAAATGTTCTTTGCAGGCCCTTTAGAATCCACATTTCATTGGACACTTCATCATGACAGATTTAGTTTCAGATGAAATAGATAACTAGAAAGTAGCCTGTAGCAAACAAATAGGATGCAGTAGCTTTCATTTTTTTTTTTCTATTTTATGATTTTATTTTTCTTTTGCTTTGTATATGATACTGTACATCTAGTGTTATCATTTTCCACCAAGAGGGAGGACTGTTGTCAGTTGGCTGTATTTCATAGCATCAGGTTTTAATTTGTCTGTTATTTGTATAGATTGGAAACTGGAAGAACGCCACTGTGTTATTCCTGCATTCAAACAAATTGGAGTCCCTCCCAGAGGAAATGGGCGATATGCAGAGACTCAAGGTCATTAATCTGAGTGACAACAAGTAAGTAATGATCTTGGAATTTTGGAATCTTTGCCTTATCTTTAGTTGCAGAGCTAGGGTTTAAAAAAAAAAAAAGAGACTGCCTTGCTGCACACTGATCTGTGCAAAGAAGTATTTCTGTGCTGAGAAAATGTATGGTTTGCTGGTTTCATACCGAAAAATGTTGTGATTTCTAGTGTCCTAGAACATGTAGTCATTTAACAGGAGTGTGGCAAATGATTTGTCTATTCCCTTTGTAGACATATTTTAGGTTTTATACAGCCTAGAACAGTGTTCGCCAGCCTTTTGTAGCTCACAAACCACTAATTTCACAGACTCCAGACCACGCATGTGTGGGGAGCCATGTGTCATTCAAAGGGGAAGACACTTCCCCCAGAGTGATGTTATGATACCAGAACCGGCCCACTCCCTCATCATACTGAGTCTGCAATTCATACGGGAGACATGGTCCGCAGCTCTGGCCGTTGCGCCCCCCCAGCGGGGTCCTTCTCCTAAACCCGCTGGGGGTTGCACCAGCCAGATCGGGGGACCACAAAATTTTTCTTGCGGACCACTTGGCAACCTCTGCCCTAGAACAAAAATGGCAATTTCATTATAGTTGCCTGACATGTACCAGAAACCTACTAAACCCAACTGTTGCTGAACAAACCTCTATCCCTGTGCTCTCCAGCACATTTGTGAGTATGTACCATGTGTTAGTATAACATTAAGAAATGCTCCTCCTAAGTTCAATAGTGCTGCATGCAAAGGGGTCCTTTTTAATAATTAATTAACAGCTTAGCTATTATTATTAAACAGGATTTATGTAGCGTCAATATATTATGCAGCGCTGTACATTAAATATGTACACAAGTAATAAATTCCAGATTGACTGCAGTATCCATCAAGCTTTCCTGGATATTCTTCCTTTAAAGAAAACTAATCTGACAAGAAATTTGGGATTTTTAATACACACTCTGAATGTGATGCTGTGTGTATATGACCCAACACTTTTCCAAACCCTAAAGTCTGCTGCAAAATAATATTTATTATAGGGCAGTCTCATGTCTAAGAAGCAGGATCATGGGGACAGGAATAAAAAGTACATATACAAATGATGCTTTACCTTTTCTTCTATCTACTCCTGGATAGCGGTTGGTAAATCAAGCAGCAGTAATGAAGAAGTTAGAAAAAAGAGCAGAGTCTGATGAGTCAAATCTCAAGATTCCCTGCAGTTCAGGGAATATACCATCATATTTTATGCAGGCTGTGCAGCTAAATTTCCACTTCGTACAGAAATCAGTAGTGTGCCGCCTGTGTTAACTCAAAGTGCCGTGACTTAAATAATAACATTATTGTTTACATTACCCTATTAGTGATGTACTGGGCCTAAGCAGCATGAAAGGAGAGGTCATAACATGTGATGGGAACAGCTGAGACATTTCTTGAAAGGCCATATATAAAAGATCTTTAAATTCTTGAAGTGGGCAGAAGGGTTTTGGAACTTTTTATAGCTAGCATTATTTGGGTAAAGATCTGTGTAATTTCCGTGATAGCTCTATTCTATAAACCACAGAGATGTTATTGTGCTGCCATGAACATTTGTGTGACACCCACACTGCGTCAGTTAACCAGAAAAATAAATGTCTTTGTTAACTTTAATAATTTTTGTGTTTCCACAGGCTAAAGAATTTGCCCTTTAGCTTCACAAGACTGCAGCAGCTCACTGCTATGTGGCTGTCAGATAATCAGGTGGGGTGACACTTTCCCTGACATTAACCTTTAACTGTCTCTTGTGAAATATAGCCAGCTCTAGCTGGGAGATTTGACTTTCAGAGAGAGATCTGTATGCTTGTCTGGGGAAATCTGTTGTGTGTGCATTTGTAGCTGGAATATTACAAAAATATTTTTACGGAATCTTCCAATATGTGCATGTCCAACTCTAGTAGTCCTGGAAGGCCAAATACAGATATTCTTTTTTTATTTGACCAGAGTTGTTTTCTTGACACTTTGTTCACCACACCTTACTAAATTAGATAATTAAAATGTGCAATGATCCTGGTCCGTGAGGACTGGAATTAGACATCTTTTTTCACATTTTGTTGAAGTAATAACTGTATGTTTAAGTTTTTGAAGAAGGAGACTTTATAAGTTAACACAAATGTTAGTAGGTATTGTAAGGTGTATATTTTATTGTTAGGGTTTAGGGGTCCAAAACTAGAGAAAAGAAACATGGTAACATGCTAAATTGCTCACTATAGTGAGCTCCACCCTTCTTTTATTGTTCAGAAAATTACACCATAAATCTAATAGGAAACTGTATCTAGTCTGTATATATATGTCTATGGTGGGATCTCCTGCTATGATAAACTGTATGGAGTTCTTTTTACTTAACACTTTTTGACTGATGCAGTTTTCATGGTACACTTCTGAAATTGTAAACATTTTTGTACCATTTCTCATTTATTAAACAAATGTTTGTTTTTTTTTTTTTTTTTAGTCCAAGCCCCTTATACCACTGCAAAAGGAGACAGATCCGGATACCCAGAAAACCGTTCTAACCAACTATATGTTTCCTCAACAACCCAGAACGGATGAAAGTAAGGACAATGGTTGTGGGCCTCCTAACATAAGCACTTTGCTGCCTCATTTCATTTGTACAGCTTCAAACTGTTCAGAAAGATGCTGAAGAGCAATGTCCGTTAAGGTTACTCTCATCACCAAGGGTTTTGACCTGTACGTTGTTCTATATTCTCAGGTCAGTTACAAGTGACCACAGGAAAAAGGAACAATAAAACCTTGATGATTGGACTGGCTGTTCATTTAAATAAAGTGAAAGGTGTTCGCAAAATTGTATAAGCTGATAATTTGGTACATAACAAAACTTCAAGCAAATACATTTAAAAGGACACAGAAACTATAATGTTTAAGTCCTTGAGAAATACAATTAAGGTCATCTCGGCTTTAGTATGGATATTATACTTGTTCCATCAGGTGAACTCGCTGTTCACATGAAGCCCAGAATTTATTTTATGCTCCAGCAGTTATAGAATTGTGCTTTGTTCTGGGATAACAATCTGCTGCATTTGATCTCCTTGTCACTGCAGACTGGTATGCTAAATGTTTACCATGCAGATTAATTATTCCCTGCCAGATGGACAAGTAAGAATAAAGGCCAGGTTGTTTTTATTTCAGTTATTGGATTTCTAACCAGAACAGGTGCTGTGATTGCACTGAACCTACAGTTACAGTATGAAAATAGTTATGTGGCAGTACAAGTAATCCCTTTTTTTAGTGACTTTTCTTTCTGGTACAGACGTTATTTCAGTCTGAATCTTTTTTCAAAATAAGAAAGGTCTTTGGAATGCCATGTTAACTGTATTTTGTGTAATAAAAATCACTGATTGAAGGTGTCTATATTTTTATATTACCAGTTTGAGGCAGAGGTTTGATTATTGTCATATACTTAGGGTGATGAGGTCTTTAGAAACGGCACACAGCCACAAATATATCATGTTAATTGGATTGATAAACCTAAATAACCGAGCTTCTAGCAGCATTGACTATTTTTCTTGTCATCTGCTCTTGTAATTCTAGACCTTTTTAGCTGGTATAAGAGGAGGGCAGGACAAGACCGTTTTTTAGGGGGGCAGGAATTAGGAGAGGAACTTTTCATAAGGGGAGATCAGCAATGGCAGCCTTTATTTTTCCCTTATGACAGATTTACTTTAACTCACCCAAAAGCAGATATAAAACTTTTACATAAACATGTTAAAGGAGCTTGCAAGTAGCTAGCATTTAGGTTAAAAATGTATATGAATCATAACACCTCTGCCTTTGTATCATACCACCTCAGCAATTTCAAACAGACTGTATGTCATATGGTCCCTATTTACATGATATGTGTATGCTTTGTTTGCATCTTTATTTGTTTTGCACTCTGTTGTAGATTCTGTAATGTTAATGTTGTTTTTTTTTTTCCGCTTTGCTTTTGCTTTGCAGTTATCTTCTCCTCCGACAATGAAAGTTTTAACCCCTCTTTGTGGGAAGAACAGCGGAAGCAGAGGGCTCAGGTTGCCTTTGAGTGTGATGATGACAAAGATGAGAGAGAAGCTCCAGCACGGGTCTGTATTTGCCACATGAAATAGCTAAGCTTGGTGTAATGTATTGAATAAATGCAATGGGCCTGCTTTATTAATGCTCTCCAAGGCTGGAGAGGATGCATTTGCATCAGTGAAGCTGGGTGATTCAGTAAATCTGGAATGGATTTCTTAAAATCATTTGCTATTTGATAGTAAAGGTTTTCAATCCTGGAACAGATCCATTCCAGGTTTTTTGGATCACCCAGCTTTCACTGATAAAAGTGTATCCTCCCCAGTCTTGGAGAGCTTTAATAAATCAGGGCCAATGTGGGAGAAATCTTTACCAATAGGGGACGACATAAGGAGCAATAAAAACCTGGGAGAAATTCTAACCCTTTGTCACTTGGGCCAAAAGTTTTTACCGAATTGATGGATTATTCTTTGTTAAAGATACTATACCATTGTCCACCATATTGTCTTCCTGCCTAATAGTTCCTTATTATTTTTTATGTTTTAATTTACATTTAAAGTATTAAATTCTAATTTAATGGTTATTAGGGGATAGAGTTATGTGGATATTTGCCTTGTTCTTATAAGGTCACAAGAACCTCTGCTTTACATCCTTTTTTTTATTTTATTTTCTTCCTCCCTACCTTTTTTTAATGGGTGGTATTGAGGAATATCCTGGTCTGTAATTTTATACTTCCCAGCGATTGCTGTTCCTGGGACACCAGATTACTATCAGCAAGAGGTTTTAAGGTAGTGGGGTTACTAAATAAAAAACGTAATCACCACAAAGTAGAAATTGCCCCTATTTGAATTTTAAAGGATTAGTTTTACCACTGTACATGAACATAGCTCCACTAACAGTAATATTTATCACAATATATGTATCATTTTCTATACTGCAGGAAGGAAACTTAAAGCGATATCCAACACCGTACCCTGATGAGTTAAAAAACATGGTCAAAACAGTTCAGACCATTGTACATCGGTTGAAAGAAGAAGAAAAGGGTGAGGAAGCCAACAAGGAGCCAAAGCAGAATGAATCTCAACCTCTCCTGAAGGACACAGAGGTGAAGGTGAGATATTAGTTCTGTGATATTGCATCTAGTGCCCAATTACTGTTGGTAATGAGTTCAGACATGACATTGGAGCTTGCTGCACACTTTTGCTGTGTACACAACATGTATTTTCTGTAGAAAAAAACTCGGCTCTCCTTTGTTTTAGAACAGCTTCAGCCAGCAGTATAAACTAAGAGCGATTTAATCCTCTGCTGTTGAAGTGCTGACGGTACGAGTAACTGCTATGCAAAGTTAAATTTCAGCTTGCACTAGGGTACACCAAAAGGGGTAAAACAGGAAAACCTGTTATGTGAAATCTGCTGCTCCGTCTTCTGGTTAGATGTAAAAATGCATAATAAAATTAGCATTATTTAACAGTTTCCTTACCACAAATCTTATACTTTGACGGCAATAAAAAAAGATTTTAAATATGTACAAAACCCCACTATGGGTTACTTTAACCTTGTGTACCTTAGGTGTTTTGCACTAAAGATATTGTTGTGTGTGTTTGTTTTATTGCAGAGTAATACTGATCAGTAGCTGAACTGTGGTGGAAAATAATGTCGTCCTATTATTTCAGAAAATCAAATTATGCATAATGTCTGTTGTCCTATAAATCTATTTCAACAGCACCCAGATTCTAATGTGATTTGCCCTTGTAATAGCTTTTATTTTACTCATGCGTAATTTTATTTGCGTCTAGACACTGGAGTCCAATCCAGCTAAGCCTGAGGATGAAGAAAAGGAAAAGCTTGTCGGGAACTGCATACAAAAAGCAAGCAATCCAGAAACTCAGAATAGCATTGAAAATTCACAGGCGAATAACCTTGTTAAAAATTTCTGGAATGCAAAAACTATTGTGAACCATGATGAGACACTTGAGGTAAGGCTCTGTGCGTGCAGAAAGCATTGTCTTGTTGGTTTTAAAGCCCTCAGTAGTTTAACATATTCTAAATTACTAAGAATTTTTGTTTATGAATCTGTGAATTGTTTATGATTGAATGAATGACTCTACAATGGAAATTCTCTATCCGCCCAGAGCATACCACAGAGCAATTATTGTACATAGAAATAAAAGGCTCACTCTATATGTATAAGAAATGACAGGAAAATGGAAGTGACGTTAGGCTGGGCAAGACTAAAAAGTTGAAGGGAAACATGAGCCAGTTGTAGAGTAACATAGCAATATGGGGAAAGGTAAAAGTGGTAGCAGCCACAGTGGTTCTGTAGATTTATCTTTCTTTGCAAAAAAAATGTTATGTATAATAAAGACAGCAGCATCAAATACACATCCACTCTGTTTGCAGCTTTACTGCCAAAGCAGGTTTTACTTTATTCCAAAACTTACTTTTTTTATATATATTTGGCATCTTGCCTTAAAATACACATTTTTTAAAAGCAAATCTGTTGCAAAGGCTTTAACCTACAAATTATTATTATTATTTACCAGGAATTGTATAGTGCCAACATATTAAGCAGTTCTGTGCATTAAATAATGTGTTGCAAATGACAGACAGTTACAGACAGTGACACAGGAGGAGGAGAGGACCCTGCCCCAAAGAGCTTACAATCTAAGACTGATTACCAGTGGTAATGATTTGGAACTTTATTCAGTGAATTATGATGCCAAGCAAAAATATACTTCAGTTACAAGTATTTTATTAGATTTTCCAAAAGAGTAAAGAGTATTGATTTGTAATTTAACAATACAAAGTTGCAATACCAAAAATACCATAATAAGATATAAAGAATACCAAACACACATATTGTAAATATCTTGCTAATGGACAAAACTGAAAAACAAAAAGATGCATATACTTCAAAAGAGACTCTTACGTTTTCCTCCTATGAGCAATTTTACTTGTTAAAAAAGATTGAATAGAACTGTATTTTATTGTGCCTAGCCCATATTTATTTTCTATGGATGGATAAGAATTTTTTTAGCCAGGCTTACTAGCAATTTGATATCCTCCCTACCTTGAATAAAGGATTATAAAACTGTTGATTATATCTCCCTGTACTCCATTCCGAAGAGGTCTTTGAACTTGTCTTTCATCTGTAATGAGTTCACAGAATGCCTGAAGGCCAGGCTTCTGTCTTATCATGTATAAAGGGAAGTCTATATTTCACTTTAATACAGCTAACATTTTTAGTTACTTATTCATAGAAAAGTCTGATTAGCATTGCACAATCTATATAGAAACTTTGCTGTACAATCAGAAGATTTGAGAGAAAAAAAAAAAGAGGCAATACTTTGTCATAAATGCTCTGTGCTATGTATGAGCTGGGAAGAACGCTAGTACAGTGCTGACCTCTATTGACAAAAGCTGGGAAATGTAGAGGTAAATGGATACCTTTTACTTTGGAAATGAAGATTGCAAACTTTTCAGACGGCTCACTTCTCTTTATAAGACCTTATGACAGAATGGGCCTGATTTAATAAAGCTCTCCCAAAGCTGTAGAGGATACCCTTCTATTAGTGAAGCCTGTGGATCCAGCAAACCTGCAATGGATTCCTTCTAAGTCATTTGCTATTCGCAAATGTTTTGAATCCTGGACCAGATACATTCCATGTTTGCTGGATCACCCAGCTTCACTGATGAAAGTATATTCTCTTCAGCCTTGGAGAGCTTTAATAAATCAGACCTAGTATGTCAAGATGAATGGTCTATGACAGTGGTCCCCAACCTTTTGGGACCCACGGACCACTAAATTTACCAGGCACCGGACCGCGCATGCCTAGGGAGCTTTGTGTCACTCAAAGGGGTAGAAACTTCCCCCAGAGTGACGTCACGATGCCAGAACCCACCTACTCTCCCATCACAGCTCTGAGCTGCGATAGGAGAGTGGACGGGTTGTGTCCAGAGACCGCCCTGAGCTTAAAATCCGTACGGGAGACATGGTCCCCCCTGGGTGCCGGTGCACTGGCCAGAGCCAGGGGTTGGGAAACTCTGGTCTATGACATTCATTTATCCTCTTTCTTTCCTTCTACCAGTTCAAGGTGGATGGTGAAAAGAGGGACACTGAATACTTCTAAGGGTACAAGAGAGGACATTGGGCCTCATGAACAAGAAGGAGTTGGTAGTAAGAGATGCTTTTTGTGATTCCAGGTGGTATTTTTAAGGGTAGATAAAAAAATAGAAGATAAAATACCTATGAGCCAAAAAAATGCTGTGTTTTGTGGTACAGGATTTTATGAAATCCTTAATTGTGGAGTTGTACTTAGGTGTCTTTCTTTTTTCTTTCTTTTTTTTTTGGCAGCTCCACTGTCACTGTAAAAAACCAACTCATTTCTTGGGAAATATTAGAACATTTGGCTTCAGTCACTGCAACTCCAGTGCAGCTTACACTGTTAATTGATTCCAGAACCATGTTTCTTAAAAATAGTGTTTCTTTTCTTGAATCATTGTAGCAGGAATCTGAAGATTTGTCATGCGATGAAGAAATGAAGATGGCTGAAATGCGACCGCCACTTATAGAGACTTCTATGAATCAACCAAAAGTGGTGGCACTGAGCAACAATAAAAAAGGTGAGTTCTACCATACAGCCCTATAAAGCAAGTCATTTAACAGATTAAAATTCCTCTTGTAATAGGTGGACTTTGTAGGGATTGGAAGCTTTTGCTATTACTCACAAATTTTCTCCAAAATGTTTTGGTCGAGAAGTGATCACTTCCTTTCATATGATGAGAGGGAATTGGATGTTTCACAGTGGGTGCAATGCTTACTGTGAGCATAAACATATCCCTTACATCTGGTCATTTCATAAGAGAGATTTGCTCACCTTTATGTCCCATAAAATGAGCAATTCCAATCCAGAAAATTTACTTGAAGCGAGCCATGGGTAGCAGTAAAAAATGAGTTTAACAGCTCACATTATTAATATCAGATTATCCACATCCCATCTTTAACAAAGAATCCCAGTGTCAGATTGCCAATGATCTGAACAGATGGAGAGGTCGCGTTAAAAGCTGTAATAGTAAAGAAAAGAATCTAACCAATGAAATCACTAACACCATACAGTAACAAAGTTTATTTGCAAAACCATTGCACTAGGAGTGCATCTAAATTGCTAATATACATACACCTGCTATGTATTTGTTACTGTTCCTGTGCTACAACATGCCAATTAAATGTGAAGTTTGCATAGCGAAGAACATAATTCTCCAATTTCAAATGGGAAGTAGAATTTTTTGAAAACTGCATAATGAGAAAGAGCATAGTTGCACATATTCCAGACGTTAGAAGCATATATTAATACCTTTTTCTAAAATGATAATGTTGTAGTATTATGTGGACATTTTGTACAAATAAGGCTTAAAATAATTATTCTTTAAACCAGCTCTTTCCAATCTTCCACTTCCTTTTTCTATTGTTAGATAAATTGCTGTAAACTTCTTTTCATTGTTTTTTGGCAGTTTGCCTGATGCTGAATGATTTAATCTTTTGTCTTTTAGATGATATTAAAGATGCAGACTCCTTATCGGATGAAATGACCCAAAACAGCAATCAGAACAACAGTAATTGTTCCTCACCATCCCGAATGTCAGACTCCGTCTCATTGAACACAGTTAGCAGCCATGATACCTCCCTGTGCTCACCAGAAAAAGAATCCAGAATTGCAATGAGCATAAAATTAAGGTCTGTATCCATTGTTTATACTTGTAACATTTCATGTGCTTAAAATTAGGCCTAGAGACACATAGGGGGGGGGGGGACAACTTACCTAGTCAGGGAAAATGTGAAAAGACTATACCAAGTTGTACTTTGTACCCAGCACTGCTCTATATAACCCCCATAATATTTATGTTTTGTAAACTAAAATACAGAGTGTTTTCTAATAATGTTAAGTTACTTTTTTTTTTACTAGTATTTTTACTTGTATTATGACATATACAAGCTTGGAGTTTCCTAGTGTTCTCCCAGTGTTTGCATGGGTTTCCCCTAGGACAGGGGTGTCAAACTCAAATACACAGAGGGCTAAAACTAAAAACTTAGACAACGTCGTGGGCCTACCTTGAAATTTATTGAAACAATTTAGGAAATTTTTCCTTCTCATTAGATAAAAAACCCTTTTCATATGGAACCAAAGAGGTTTTGCTTCACAATCAATCTAGAACAAGCTTATAATAGAGAAAGAAGCATTAAATCCTATGCCTCTTTCTCTATTTGTAGCCTTCGTTAGTTAAATTTCAATGGTAACCTTTTTGCACAGGCTAACAATATTCTTCTATGATAATCCAACCAATAGAATCCATGCCTTGGAGTAGCAAAGAAAAGTACAGCTGGGGTTGGTCTTACTGAGTGGCCCGTCGCTGAAACTCTCTCTTCAATGAAATAGCGCTGCTACTAAAATTACCGGGAATTGTAGTAGCGGTGCTATTTCAATGCACCGGCGGCCCAGCTGCAGTTTATATTTAGGATTCCTTTGGGGGCCAAAGCAAGGACATTGGGGGCCAGAGTTTGACACCCCTGCACTAGGATTTCCACATTCCAAAAACATGCAGTGAGGATAATTGGCTTCCCCCCAAAATTAACCTTAGCCTGTAGCAATGACATATGACTATGGTAGGGGCATTAGATTGTGAGCACCTTTGAGGCTAGAGGGGCTAGATTATGGACTTTGTGAAGCTCTGCATAATATGTTGGTGCTATATAAATACTGGGGGTAATACTACTAATACAATATGCGTAACACAAATGAAATTATCTCTTGAGGTTTTTTTTTTAGAAAGATAACTCACAGTCCTGTGTTCTGCTTACAGACAAGAAGATGAAAACTTGAACAACCTTTTACATAATGGAGGAAAATTAAATGCCATTGATGAGAGACAGATTACAGAGATCCCATCAATGGACAGTGAAGAGAACTTAGTTCAAGAGAAAAGGGTCAATAATACCATAGACAAATCGCACAACTTGAACCAAATCAATATGAATAATAACCTTGCGAATGATGAGAGTGCGCATTTGGAAACTCGGGAACGGCCACTTATCTCGCAGGAATTGAGACTTGGAAAGGGATTTTTCAACAATAATGAGAAACAAGAGGCAGAACTCCTGGAATACAGGAAAGTGTCCTCCAATATGTGTGCAATGAATAAGGTGAATGGACACTCTCCAGATGAGGACATGTCTCCAGATATGAGTGAGCCTGTTAGGAGCGCATCAGAGGATTCAGTGCCTTCTTATGACATGTGCGTTTCAAAGAGCACCGATGATTTATCTCCGCAGCTGCGGGACTCTGTTGGCCCTGTTGTTAAATCCCACAGCATAACCAACATCGAGATGGGAGAAATGAGGATCTATGACATCCTGAGTGACAGCGGCTCTCCACAGCCCTCTTATGTGGGCAAGACGGCAGCAGCAAGTGTTGAGGGACAGAATATTGTTAGGAGCAAATCAGCAACATTGCTGTATGACCAGCCCTTGCAGGTGTTCTCTAGTTCGTCTTCCTCATCGGATCTTGTATCAACCGGAAAGAAAACTGTGTTCAAATTTGATTCCAACCACAATCCTGAGGGATCGTACTCAACGAGAGGTCCTCCAGGGTCCCAAATGTCTGGTGTGCCTCAGTATAATGTTCAGTACAGTAGCAGTGGTTCTACAGCCAAAGACAATCTGTGGACACCGAAGCAAATGTCCTCCGTGGATCAAGGAGCCATGCCTCCTCAACGCTTCCATATGTCCGACAGCGTAGATAGCCCCACTTACATTAAACACTCTGCCAATATGAACTTTTCTAATCATAACAATGTGAGGGCTGGTAACATGTATGGTGTGCACCAGAGGATGGGACCAAGGCATGTGGAGGCATGGGCAATGTCCCCAAATGATCGGCTCCACCAAGGAGTAAGCCGTAACACACTGCAGAGACAAGGCAGTGTCTCTTCTAATGCTTCTATGTCCCTGGGTGATACAGGGCCTGCAAGGAGAATTGTTGTACCTGAAGGGGACTATATGACTTACAGAGACATTCATTCAATGAGCAGACCTCCGCACATGATACCAGGACCACAGAGGCCACTCTCAGCCAGGACATATAGCATCGATGGTCCCAATGCGCCCAGACCACAGAGTGCACGGCCTTCCGTTAATGATATTCCCGAGAGAACAATGTCTGTCAGCGATTTTAACTACTCTCGGACTAGTCCCACCAAAAAGCCAAATGCTAGGGTTAATTCTGAGCACTCCTTACTGGAACCCCCAGGCAGGAGTAAGGTACCACATGACTGGAGAGAGCAGGTCTTGCGACATATAGAGGCGAAAAAACTTGAAAAGGTAAGAGTAACAAAATAAACACTTCTCTTTAGAACTTAAATTACAGAAGATTTTCTTACTGAGATTGATGCAATTAGAAACTGTCTGTGCTACTTGCAGCAACCTTTCATTTCAGACCATGAATCAAGTTTGGAAAATAATAATTTCTGATTGGCTTATATGAGCACCACTCAGTTTTATCATTTTAGGTTCATTTGTTTTACAAGATAGAACAAATACCTAACAAAAGTATGTGTTAATGTTTTTATGGTTTGTACTTGGAGAATTATAAGGAAAAAGCAGAACTGCTACAGGTTTTAAGTGCAGGCATCTAGAGTTGCATTATGTGAAGCAGCAATAAAATTTACAGCTAAATTGTATTCATTCTGACTTGCACTTCTAAGTAGTCCCAGAGCATGCCACTCACTTATGCCCCCACACATTCCTATTTGCCCCTCCTTGTTATGGGCATAGGCAGAAAGTATGCTATAGTACTTTTGAGAGTGCTGTTGCTTGGTAAGAATAGCCCAATATTCAGGCATGACAGCAAGATTTTAAAGGGTTCCTCATGTATGTGTTACCCGCACTTTGTACCTAAAACATTTTCGTATTTTTCCCCATGATATGGCAGAGTCTTTGGTAAATATCAATGTTACATATTGTATTCTGAATAATTTCAACCTGAAGCATTTGATGTTGAATGACTCATGACCGCACCTGTCAGATTACTAAGCTATGCATATGATTTGTGGTATTGTTTACCTCCCAAAATAGGTGGTATTGTTTCCCCCAAATAGGTACAAGTGTTCAGGAACAATATATTATGCTGCTTTTTCAATATGAAATGGTTTAAGACTTCAGCTGTATATGGGAAGGGTGAAGTGAACCTGCAGGGGATCAGACTATTAATTCTATCCAATAATTCTCAACATTGATAGGGCCTGTGAAAGCCCTGGACCCCAGTCCCATGAGTTTAAAGAGCCTTGTCTTCTATATGTGAGAAAGGATTCACCCGCTCCTGATTTAGTCAGCACAATCTCAGTATTCAGAAGCTTTTTATATGAGAGTTGAAGGCCAGTAGAGGATTGTAACTGAGGATCTAGGTCCAGAAGGTGTCTTGGTTATTTCTGAGTAACCAGAAAGTTAGAGTTTACATATAGTGTATGCTTTGCAACCCCCTAAAGCTGCGTACACAAGTCAGAATCTGGCGTGTGTACAGTCGGCGTTGTTCATCCGTGGATTTGTCCTGGCGGATCCACGAACGATGAACGACGAGCGATCCTAATGCAAAGGAAGGGGGAGAGCGCGCAGCAGGGTGCCGCTCCGTCCTCCCCTCTCCATAGAGCAGAACGGTGCTGTATGTACAGCACCGTTCATGCATCGTGTAGTCTTTTGTCATTGGAAAGGATCGTGAAAGATCCTTTCCAACGACAAAAATTGCACGTGTGTACGCAGCTTAACAGTTTTACTTTCAGTACTACTAATAATGTAAGAAAACCTTGCAGAAGACATATATAAATGATTGTGTTCATTTAAAGACACTTTTACTAATCTGAATAAAAAAATGTAAATAGAAAAACAAACTCAAAATGTGAATGTTAGTGGTAAAAAAACAACATGCATATTTAACATGCATATATAGATATAAAACTGCATATATAGATATAAAACTGCAGCTTTCAATGGACCATCACATGTCAGCATTTCACATATAAGCTACTTTACTGCCACCCAGTGGCTGCTTACTAGTATTGCTACAAACTGAGAATGAAATCACCAGTGAAGGTGTAAAAGGGTATTATATCTCCCCAGCCATTTTTTCCCCTCCTCTGAAACATGGTTGAGATAATTTAGGAAATTGAATTCTATATTTTGACAGTTTTCATTTTTCTGTTTCATGGGGTTTGTGTACGTAATGTGTTTAGTGGTAAATAAATGTTACTATTGTACCTTGTGTCACATGAAGATTGCATGTCTTTATCTTGGGTTAATGGTACGCAACACTGACCCACACTGATGAATTTGTGTTTGCATGAGATGTGCATGGCACCTAAATGGTTGAGTGGATGTTTGAGTAACCCATTGTTGGTTGTATATGCATGCTTTACTAATCTGTGTTGTTACATCTATCCCTCTCTATTCAGAGCATGCTGTCACGGTCCTTTAATTCCACTTTCACTGCATCTAGCAGCTCTGTGTATGGCAGCTCTAGAGATCTGCATGGCAGCCAAGGCAGTGTTGCCTTAGGTGTTGCTGACAGAAGAGGTTCTGGTGTTCACATACTTCGTGTGAGTACTTCCCGTACCTGTCTTAGGATAATAATGAAATAGTGCAATCTGGAGAGAATTGATTGGAAATTCTAAATCTAATCTATGTAATTCTAATTCAATATTGCATTTGTAAATTACTAAAATGCACTGGTATGAGCAGGTGGGTTCCCAAGTAAAATTCTGTGAAAATAATTTACAGATCCTTGCTGCAATGGTAACTTTCTCCCCTCTTCAAGTTTCAGCAGGTTAAACTATCTTTGTGCAAGCGTTTCAGAAGGTTGCAAAAAAAAAAAAGATTGTTTAATTGTAGAGAAGCTGTACATGACCTGGTTCTTGCCTTTTCAATCAATTTATACAAGAATAAAGGTGGCCATGGACACTCTGAACCAAGTAGGGACAATCTAATGAAGAATTTAGAACCAAGTCAGTGTAGTCAAACTTTCAGCTAAACTAGTTGGCAGATAAACTTTATATGATGATAGAATCAAAGGGGCTATTAGGTGTTTAGTAGACCAGAATCTTTGTGAGGTTTGAGCAATTATAAGTAGGTATCCAGTCTCCTGGTGGACTGGTCCACTAGGGAAACAAATATATTCTAGATATAAAACCCTATAGACATAGTTGATTCAGGAGAAGGCAAAAAAAAGTAGTAGTATAATTTGCTCCAACAGGGGGAAAAAATCCTTCCTGATTCCATGAGGCAATCGGATGTTCCCTGGATCAACAGTCTCTGTTATCTTTACACACCCAATTATATTCCTATGCAACTTCCTATTTTCCTTAATTTATTGTTTAAATAAGCCAAAAGACAGTAGCTTTCATAAGAACAAAGGCACCTAAAGCAGCTTCCATGAACACTGTCAAGAAGTTTCTTTGGAATTTGTGCTCCAATCCCCCATCATTTTAGTTTTAGTTGGATGCTGTGAGCCATTTCTCTTTATCCTTCCCAATACTAAAGGGAAAATGAAAGAATCCTAAATGGTTCCTGTGACTTTCCTGGAGGGTGAAAGGACGTTATGTATTGCCAAGTTATTTTATAGATCAACCACTTTTTCATAAGCAATGACAACTTGCATTGTAATCTTATTACAAATTTCCTTCTATACAATTTGGGAATATATATGTTTACTGATAGCAATGCATAAGGTGTTAGACATCAGTTTTGATTAATAATGATAAGTTACATATTGCCATGATCCCCATTGGCACATGCTGCAGTAGCAGAGAGAGTAGCCTTTCTTAACCTTGTTATCTTTAAAGATTCTTTTTAAGGCTGAGGAATCCCCTGCTGGATTATTCTTTAACAGTAAAAGTTGTGGTGCCCTCCAACATAAGTATTGTGCGTAGAAATAACCCCCAACATTGAGGTTTAGTGATACATTTCCCCTTTGCATTGGTGACCAGTGCAGATGGGAGATCAATCTGCTCATTGCTTAAGGAACCATTAGCAACCTCAGGAAGAGCCTTGGTTAGGAAAGTAAGCGGTGTGTAATGGGAATGATAATGTAATGGGAATGGGTGATTCCGTATAAGTGTAGTTTCCGGGTAATTGAGGTTACTCAAACTGAGGTTTGTCAGCCGTTCAGCACTAGACTTCAATGGGGAGACTTGTCCCCATTCACCTCTAGTGCTGATTGGCGGAGACAAGGAAAACCGCGATGACGCTTGAGCAGTTGTTAGGGTTTACCTTTTCTTAGCCAATCCCGGAGCTCTGCTCTCCTCTCCTGACAGCTCCGCTCCCCTGATTGCTCCCGCAGCCCTAACGGAGATGTGGTATGTTCTTGGATGCAGAACACATGCCACAGCTCTTCTAGGGCTGCATGACCAATCAAGAAAGCGCAGCTGTCGGGTGCCAGTTATGTGAATTTTCTGCTTATCGGAGTTCCTGATAACCAGGGTTCTACTGTATTGGTCACGTTCCAAGGCAAACGTAAATGTAAGAATCTTGAATTCTTCCTAGAGAGGCCCTGTATAGTAATAGTAGTGATAGTATCAATCTGCTCATTATTAAAGCAAAAACTGTGTTGATTAAGCATAACCCAAGTGCGACTAATCGTTATATTGACTTCAAATATTCTGCTTGCGCCTGCAGTGCATTTGGTATTTACTATGCTTTTTGTGTTGGTTTTGCTGTCCGCACCACTGGGACGTTGGCACAGGGCTGTGTTGGATTTGGGGCTCTATCATAGCACCTCTACTGGGGCAATTACGATGGTGGATAGTCCACTCCCTCCCCAATACAAATAAACACTTAGATTGATCCAAGTCCTAATGTGCACAGTGCTATGTACCAGTGGAATCCTAAGGTGGTCGCATTGTATCTGTGTGACCTCCTGCCCTTTGAGCGCTATAAGAATCTATACACTGCTGCTTTTTCTAATTATTCTGATCACAGTGCAAAGTGCAGTAATCAGGTTATACTTTATTGGGCACATGAGATAGGAAAGGCTATTGTTTTGGAACAGATTTTTTTAATCATGTAACCACAGTAATTCCAAACTGTTTGCTATGGGTTACTGCACTTTACACTACACAAAGAAACAGTTATCCTACTAATATATTAACACAATGCAATCTGCATTACTTTGGTCATTATATTAACTGGTACTTTGCTAATCAAACTGCAACAGATAATTTCAGCTGAACATATTTCTGTAATTTGTATTGTTTTGATGATAAAGCACCCTAAGGTGAACTGTCATTGCCAATAAACAGCTTTCCCTGTGTAGGTTTGACCAAAGGAAAATGAACAAACACATTGGGCCTGATTTATTAAAACTCTCCAAGACTGGAAATATAAACTATCGGGTTATAAATCTCCATTCTAGGAAAGCTTTAATACATTGGATCCATTGTTCCCTAATATTGGTGGATTTATTCCCAGGTACAATATAAGCTTTTTATAGTGTAAAATCAAAAGTTACCCCCTCAGGTGTCCCATGGTTTACAGTGATGAGAACAAGAAAGTCCAGTGACCTCAGGGGGTAACTTTTTATTAAACATCTATTGAAGTTTATTTTGTGGTTGAGTTATCTTAAAATCACGGTTTCACTGCAATTGCCAATTGCCCAACTCCCATGCTGGCTGTATTGCCTTTTAACCTGTATGCAAAGGTTTTGAATTTACATGTTGCATACTTGTTCCAGGTCAATTACTTAAAAACAACCAGCAAATTGGTGTTTCCAGTAAGAGGCTAGCAATGCCACTCTGGGTAATCGTCTTATGCCAATTTAAGTATAGAAGGTGTTTGACCAGCACAGTTTATAGTGGCTCTGTTTCTGCAATCTTGGTATTTTCATTCATGATGTTCCAGGATGTCTTTTATTTTAAAATAATTGACAGATTTATTTGGGTGATTGGGACCCCTTTTCATTCTCTCCATGTGTCCAGCCCAGGGATCTTAGTCCTTAGTCCTAGATCTTAGTATCTACCAAAGCTGATGCATTTTTGATAACCTGCACATTTATTATGCTGTTTATTTGTAATAAAAGTGTGTGCAATATTTAATCATTATTTAAGATAATATCAAAGAAAGGAGCTTGATTAGCAGTTTGCAACTTTTACCCAATATGTATTTTATTGTTTGCGTTTTATTACTTTTATTTATTTCTGACGGTGATTGTCTAATCTGTGTTTAAAACCTAATCAATAATTCTCAAAATAACATGAATTAAACTTAATCATTCGCCTTATTTTTTTAGCTTTGGATAGTTGGAGGACAGTTCAAACATTTTGCAAGCTTTTTGTTACTTTTTCTTTACTTCCATTTGTGCCATTACAACAGATATTCTTTCTATCCAGAACTAAAATGCTTTCCTAAGGAGTTCTATTTTAAGGACAGCACAGGTACCAACCTTCAGCTCGTGAGCCATTTGTAAACATGAACAAGAATGATGAACTACAATTAAGGCTAATTTACATTATTTAGATTTTGGCACATGATGGCCATAAAATCATTGCAGTGTAACGCACTAAAGCCTTATAAATCAAGTTGAATTTTGCAGTTCTTTCACCTAGGAACAGGTGGCTATAGATTAGAATTTTTTTTTTTATTAGTAAATTATATCAATGCAAGTTTAAAGCTACACATTTAATCTACACATTTTAAGAATCACAGAGAAGACAGCCAGGGTAGTATGATATAAAATCAAGCACTAAAATGGCTATTCTGGGTAATAGTGGGAGCCACCTAATACAGATACAATAGAGCTGTCACAAAGTATTGAAACCTTATTCCTTTCTAGGGATGTTAATACCTTTTTGGAGGGAGGATTTAAACCCAGAGTCTAGCAGTACTGAGCACACAGGTATTCATTTGGCACCATATGTTGCTAGGAAAATTGTTGAACCTCATAAGAAGTGAATAGGGCAGGCAGCAAGTATTTAGATTAGTGGGGAGCTTTGATGCATTAGAAGGATATGACAGTCATATGCTGCCCATGAGCTGTTGGTTAGGGACCCCTTATAGACATTATTCTGTATATAATATATTTTATGTTCCTCACTGACAGCACCCGACTGCTGGCAGCACAGGAGAACCTGCACAGGACGAAGTGTTTGTGCCAGGACAGCAAAGTTATGCAACTTTGATGCACAAGGAAAATTCTGTAGATGGTGCAAAAAAGGTAAGCACAAATTTAGGCCTAAAACACTGTAGGTTGATTCAGATTTATGTTTGTGTAGCTTTATGTTCTTTAGGCTTGTATTTCCTTGTGTCATGTAACTGGGAATAGTTATCTGCATGTAAAATTACAAGCCACAGAGGAGATAAAATCATATTATTATTAATCTGAGTGTGACCTATTCACTAAAGTATTCACTGTATGTTTGAAAAAAAAAACATTTGCAACGTGTGTGCATGAATTTGCAATTATTTGGTTACTACAGCAGTTTCCATGCACAGGTTATAGATGTAATTAGAAGTACTGCCCATACTGTTGTTGTTTATGTTTACTAGTCGGGAGAATTTGCAAAAAGAAAAATGCACAAATCATGTATTGCTCTTATTCCACACCCACCATTTTATATTAAATGGCAATAGTTGCAATAATAATAATAATAGAATAGTATTGTAGAGCCATTTATTAGTCACCACCATGTTTAAAATTATAAATTTAATTTACAGATGCATATAAGTAATGGACAGATGTGCCCACCATCAAGATCTCAGAGCAATTATAGCCAGCTGCATCATCACTCCGCCCAGCCATCAATGGTAAGAATTTCAGAATCTGTGTTCTCATTTGTGTCTGCCAGTTTTTTCCTAAAAACACTTGTAGCGTGTACTGTATCAGTACTACCACAAGCAGTATTTATTATAATGCTAAGCAAAAACTCGAAAGCCCTCGATTTAACATAAATATTAGAATTACACTGTTTTAGCATTTAGGTAAAAAAAAAGTTTTTGTTGTATACATTTGCAAATACATGTAATCGCCACTAATCATCATCATCATCGCGCTAACTGTTGTCACCTTCTCGCCAAGCTGCTTGGCGATAGTCTTGTAGCCCAGTCCAGCCTTGTGTAGGTCTACAATCTTGTCCCTGACATACTTAGACAGCTCTTTGGTCTTGGACATGGTGCTAGTTTGGAATCTGATTGATTGATTGCTTCTGTAACTGTACTGTAACAAGCTTGGATTAGGAGAACTCCCTAACAGAGGGTGCTCCTAAACTCGGCTCATTACCTGCATACAGGGAAGACACCGGGGAGCCAGAAATCTTCCTGGTTGATAGGGAATCAAACACTTTCACTCATTACAATGCACATCAAGCTCTGACTTTTGAGCACTGGGTTTTTGAGGGTTCTTTTGTTGTTCTGTCTCTCACACCTACAGTAAACCTACCATTACAATTATAGACTGGTCATTTCTTTGTCAGAGGGCAAACATACAAAATCAGCAGGGGATCAAATACTTCTTTCCCTCACTGTATATATAGGTAGAGAAAAAAAGACAGGCCTTTTATAACACAGTGATTACTTATGTATGGGTGATTTATTTAAAAAGAGTTATTAGAGTCTAATCTAGACATAAATCCTCTGTGCTAGAACCTAACTCTAACACAGTCTTACTAATCTAAAAAAGGGTGATTTCCAGAACAGTATTGCCATATATGTACAATGACAGACATAAGTACAAAGGTATTCTGATACCCAATGCTTTTCGTCCAAGAAGGGCTTCCTCAGGGGGTTTTTGAGAATTCAAAATTGTGTCTGTCAATTAATGTCTCTTAAACACCATGTTGAAATGTGATATAAAATGAACCAACTATCAAAGTGTATATTAAGATTTGTGATTAAATCGTGATCAATGTAAATGTAAGTCTGGCCGTTGTCCACATGAATTTAGCATTATTTGACATATGTTCACCATGAGAAAAGTTTGCCTTTAATCTGAACGTAGACCGAAATAAAAACCATGTGGCGGTTAGTGTAACCAAACAAGGTGTGTGTTAAGGACTTTGTAAGCTGGCTTGAATCACATCGAGTCTGATATAGTATCTGATTAAAAGTTGTATAGCCTATATTGAAAGGATTGTATGGGTAATGTCAACAATTCATATGTAGAGTTAGGCCTAAAAGGTTGAATTGTGGTTGTAAACTGGGGTCGTTTATTATTAAGGAAGATTATCATGGAAGATGACATTCAGCGATAATGGTTTTGCAGTGGTAGAAAACCGCTCCAAAGTGTAGATACCTTACTGCTAGCAGACATTTTACTGGTTGAATAATACATGTGGCCCTGCAGTTTGAATAGAATGTACCAAGTAAAGCCTCCAGTTACACACTTCTTTTTACTTTTTAGGTACGGGTACGACTGATAAAGGATCCTGAGCTGGGCTTTAGTATATCAGGAGGTGTTGGCGGGAGAGGAAATCCCTTCAGACCAGGAGATGATGTAAGTAAATTTTCTCTAATATTTCTCTTGTCATGCAGATGGTGCTGTAATTAGGAAATAATATTTTTTTTTATTAAAATATGTTACAGAATACAAGTCTGATCATTAACCATGTCTGTGGATAACTGTGATGTCATTTTTTATCATTGGTCTCCCTTCCATTTTTGTGCAGGGCATATTTGTAACAAGAGTACAACCGGAAGGACCAGCATGTAAACTTTTACAGCCTGGGGACAAGATAATACAGGTAACTATGAGAAAATTGTGTCGCCACAGATTTGCTCTGGCACTGTCTATGGGAATAATAGGGGAAGGCTAGAAGTACATCCATTTTAAATGACCTTTGCATTCCTGTTGCTGATATTCTATCTTTGGGTGACCACAAACAAATGCTTTTACAGGTAGTCCCCGAGTTAAGGACATCCGACATACGGACGACTTCTAGATACAAACGGGGCTTCCCTGCAGTTTATGTGCAGGACAGAAGCTTGATGGGGGGAGGGGGCGGTTTGTATGACTTGCAGAAGAATTTTTTTGCTGTTCTGCAAGCTCTTGTAACTTTTTAATGACCAAGACAAGCTCTGCAGTTGTTTCTTTTTGCATATCAAAGCACAGCTTGCTCCAGAAGTTAATGAATGTCTAGGCTCCATAAAGTTTTGCTTTGTTTGTGATTACCTTAGTGAGGTAACTGAAACCATGCTGCCTAATATGTTGAGACAAACATCTGTCCTAATTGCATTTACTAAAATAATGTACCTGTTCCGACTTGCATACAAATTCAATTTAAGAACAAACCTACAGTCCTTATCTTGTATGTAACCCGAGGACTACCTGTATTTGAGTAAGAACACTTTCTAAAAAATAATCCATTGGTTCTGTTACTGCCTCGTATATAACAAAATTCCTTCTTCTTCTCAGGCCAATGGGTACAGTTTCCTGAATATAGACCACGGACAGGCGGTGTCTTTGCTAAAGAAGTTTCAGAGCGCTGTAGAGCTGATCGTTTTACGAGACGGAGCCGTGTAACAGAAAGGACAATAAACTGAAAGCCAGCAATGCGTCTAGAGACTAATTAGTATATTTTTCTATGTATATAAGAAAAAGCAACTTAGAAAAAAAACAACCATGCACTTGGAATTTTGATAAACAAGAAAAACTATTTGTACAGAAATGTATTGTGAAATTGTGTGGTTTAAGGGAGTAAACCACTGCAGAAAAAGCAGCCGGGTTCCTTGCTGCTCCAGCGTGAATGTTTGAGCAGTTTTGCCTACAAGAACAAGCCTGTGTTGTTTTTGTACAGAATGTAGGTTTATTTTTGGACAACGTGTGTTACTCTGTAGGATTAAAATGAGCCTAAATTGTAGCGGGGGCACAGAACCGTCTCTACTGTAGCTATGTGTAATGTAGCTATATGTATGCCTTTCTCTCTCCACTCCTGGTATCGTTTTTATTTTTTTTAACTTTTTAAGACATTTTTAATCGAAAACCACTTGTGTCAAGGCAGACTGAACCATGTTGGCATTGCTATGTGTACACAATGTTGGTGGGCGATAATGCAAAGTGGCAATTGGTGGCTGGGTAATGTGGCCTCTTGTCCTATCTGCTATACAGGGCTGTGTCTGATATAAGTGGTCTACTTCAGATTCTATGGTATCATTACATTACGGTATCGGGACTTTTTTTTTCAATTTCAATCACCAGTGGAATTTTTTTTGAAGAAGTGCTGTATCAAGAATTTAGCTCGTTGGCATATTGGAAGTTTTTCATTTTTTTCACTTTTTAAAATCATAACAAAGAGATTATTTTATGGGATGTGTGTTTACATATTTTCTCAATCTGTTCTCATGTAATATAGGAGATGCTTTCTGCTAGGCCTGGGCGGTACTACACTAATCATGGCAGATTAAGCCTAGGCACGCAACCTATGTACATGGTGCCTGAGAGCATATGTTAAATTTATTTTTACAACGTTAACCACCTTGATCCTTCGTGAAATCCTCATTTTTTTTTTTTTTTATGGATTCTTTTGCTGTCCCGTACACTGAAGTGCCAAGTCTGTGACGTAGCTAGCTAGCTACCGGCGGCTTGCAATGATAGTTTGAGAAGCAAACCTACCTGTGATTTCAACCACCACACAAGCTGACATTACACCTGTATCATTTCTTTATCACGTAGGACAGAACGGCCTCTTGCCTTGCTAAATGTCATAGTGATTGGTGCTAGGTAACCAAAGTACGTGTGTAAAAAAAAAAAAGTGACAGAAGGATTATTGAGAATAGCTGCAGGGTTTAGGAAGGGTCCCGTGGACCTGTTGGAATTTATTTAGTGGCAGCGACTGAAGGGCTCTTTTTACAGGAAACATTGAAATGTGAACTTATACGAGCTAGAGTCATTAAAGGATTTCTATAACTATATACTGTTTTAGTGATTTACCACGAGCTGCCTTTGTTCCTTGTTAATGTAAATATGTTTTAATTTTTCTTATTTTATCTTTCACAAAGGAACATTGTTCATGTCTATTTTTCTGTCTCTGGTGTAAATGGGAAGAGATTGCAGTGCTTCTTACATGGTTCATAAAAAAGACCAGGGATAAGTGCCATAGATGACCAATAACTGTTTATTTTAGGGCTGTTTTTCTTTTTTTTTTTTATTTCTTTTTTTTTTATTGGATTAGTATTCTGACACTTTTACTTTGTGTTTCTTTACATACATGTGGGTCACTAATATAGCCCTGTGGTGTCTATGCCCATTCTATCTGTTAAGTAAAGGTTATAATTTATTGATTGGGTAGTAGATCAAAGCAATTACCACCGCCGATTTAAAGAGTTTTAGCAAAGCAAGAGTTTTATGTGTTCATGGCTAAGGGTCAAAAGTAATATTGCACTTGATTTTAAAAAGGAATATATTGTATGAATTTCCCTATGTAATATAAGGCTAAAATAAACCATATCCAGGTATACAAATCATCTCCCCTCAATGGAGCCAGCTATTTTCTGTGCAGAACTGATGCTTAGACTTGGAAAGCATCGTGTTGGAGTACTGAGACACAAGACGCAAGTTGCTTCCATCCAAACCATGTCTGTAGTAATGAAACTGGGAGGGAACCAGGTCTCTGTTTCTGAATAGGTATCGACACCTTTTTGTATAATCATTGTTATTAATTTTGTTATTTTTACATAAGAATCAACTATTTTGGAATATAACCACAGAAATTTACTGTATTTTGTTACAATGTACATGTTGAATGTGTTTAAACATGAGCAAATGGGAAAACACAGACCTTCAAGATTTCATAGTGTTTTTAAGCAGATAACTAAAGAGGGGAACACATTTTTTTTATTTTACATGGCATAAACATTTCATATGGTAAAGAAATTTTCTCCTTTATTGTTTTAACCCTTTTATGACATCTGTGTGTAATGGTTCACAGCCTATACCATTGTACTTTACTGTGTGAGAGCACAATTCATAACGGTTTTAGGTGTGGGTGTAAATCCAAATGACTATGCATACCAGTGGATTTAAAGCCTTGCGGAAATACTGTACATTTGCAATAGACTGACAGACTAACAAAACAATTGACTGTTGCAGTGGTCTCAAATAGTGGCTATGCCGTAAGAGTGGTGTCTTACATTGGATTAGGTTTGTAGCACATTTTTTAGTCATAGGTGCTGTTCAAACCTGTGTATGAATTATCAAACTGGCCATACAAAGAGGGAGGGTATCATATCACACAGGTTTTTCTGGTTTGGTTATCTACCTGTATGTATGGTACGGATTATCACAAAAGAGCACATCAGGAGCAATGTAAGGCACTTGTGGAACTGTGGCTAAGGTAACAGGACACCAGATTATCAATTTGTGTTTGTTTTCACCTTGTTACTGAAGTATAGGTCTTGGAGGTGATTGGTGGTTAGCTACCTTAAATTGTGTTTTGTGTTTGGGTTTGTGTAAAAGCTATCTTCTAGTCAGTGGTAGAACCGGTGCAAAAGGGCGTCATTCTTGTGTGCAGCATGATGTTTAAATTCAACTGCCGGGAGACCAGGGTTATACAAGAAAAATCTCCAATGGCCTAAGAAACTGCAATCAGATCCATTTATCCTTCTTTCGCAGAACCGGGTGAGGGCTTGTACAGACCGGTGACATAAAATAGGGCTTGGTGTGTCTATCTGCAGTACCAAACATTCCCAGCCATCTCACATGCTGGAAATCCGTTGGCATTATCAATGTTTGGCTTTGCTTTACCCCAACCTAAACACGGTCCATAATCTCCAATTTAAAACTTTCCAGGTACTGAAGTGTTGACATAAACTGTGCGATTCTGTTTGCTATCCCACCTAATTATACCTGTCACAGCTTTCTAGCAATCCCTACGTAGTAGATGTAAAAGCTTGGAGTAAAAATCAAACTCTTGAAGGAAATTGTCACTTCTTTGTTAAATGCAATATTATCACCTTTTCTTTTCAAAATTCTTAAAAATGATTGTCTTTATGACAATAAATAAATGATTCCAGACTATGGATAGAGAAGGAATTTGCAAAACTATGTAAGTAAAGTTTATTTTCACAGCTGCTATGTAGGGATTGCTAGCGAGCTGTTTTATGAGTGGGAGCAATAAAGAGCTCACAAGAGCCATTATGCACAAGTAATGAAAAAAAATGGAATGGTTACTTTACTTGGTACTGTACATTCTGTACAAGAGATTGAGGTGTGTTTATTTATGGCACTCATATGTACAAGCCCATATACAGATGCCAATATGTACAATGTACAGGGGCATGTACTATCAATGAATGTGTAGATTGGATAAAGGAAGCCTTCCGAGGATAAAATGGTCAGGGTATGGTCAGCTTTATCTTCCGTTCTGCCTAGTTCATCTTAAAACTGTCATTTCACATCCATTGTATACTGATATATATATATAAATATATACATTTTTTTTGCCTTTTGGTCAACATTGTTTCCCAGGTATCAGAAGGATTCGCGCACCTTATGGATATAAAGCAAAAGTTTTAAGAAAAGATATTTTTTAACAAAATTATGAACTGCATATTTAAATAGGCTCCCTTCCAGAGGAGCCAGAGGTATCATGGAATGCACAGTGTGCGTGTGTGTGTGTGTGTGTACGGTTTAATACTGTAACTTTGTGTACAGTGTAATATGGGTAATCAGGCCTTGGGCCTCATTTGTATAAACCCCAACTATGCAGAGATGCTCATTGTTGAACTATATATGCATCCAATGCACATCACACACCATCATTGTCTTGTAATCTAAGGTCAATAAAATTCAACTGCAAATCTCTCAATATTTATTATGTAAATAGCCTGTTCTGTTTTTTTTTTCAAATTTTTTTCTGACTTATGTTTTAAAAAAATGTACATACTTTTAAAGCCTCCTATGGATTTGCAAAAACATAGCAATAAAGCAAAGACAAAATTCAAGCCCAGCTTTTTTGGTTAGGTATGCTGTGCGGTTTTATTTTTCATGGAATCTTTCGTGTCAACAGCAGTGTAATGTTTTAATGATCAGCATTTATTCTACATTCCAATTTTTGTATATAAGTAAATTGTTTCTCAAGTAACACATGAAAATTAGAGAATAAACTAATGCTCTTACAAATGGGTGTGCAGTTATTCTTTTTAAGCTTCTGTGCTTTGATGTATTTTTTTTTGTTTAAAGTTTAATAAAGAACTTGTGAGTAATACAAAGGTACAAAATCAGTAACTATGGCCCTGTTAAGTTCCAAAATTTTCAATAGCTTTTGGAGGGGAACAAAGAAAAGAAGAGAACATAACCGAGAAAATAGAACCAACAAAAGGAAGGGTGTTGGAACATTAGACACAGCTTTGGTTGGAGTGAGCGTGGAGATCCTCATCTTGAGATTTAAGGTACTCTGAAGACGAGATAAGAAGGAGACAATAAAACCATCACCATTACAGAGCGTTTCTTTTTTCCCATGTTATAGCTAAGGCTACAAACACGTTAGACTTTTGTCCTTGGAAAGGATTATTCATGATCGTTTCCAATGACAAAAGACTGAAAGAGGCATGAACAAGCACTGTACATACATCACTGTTCTGCTCTATGGAGAGGGGAGGGGGGGGGACAACAGAGTGGCACCCCGCTTCGTTTTCTCCCTTTTACTTTTATTGCGGACGTTTATAGTTCATGGATCCGCCAGGACGGATCTATGACTGATCTCGGATGGCTGCTGTACACTTGTCAGATTCTTGTCCAGTACTAGCCCTGAAGCGATAATCGGACAAGAATAATCTGACGTGCGTCGTAGCCTAAGGTGAGGCCTTCTATCTTGTGTAGTTCTTGAATCCTATTGAGTGCCTAGGATATACCCCTGTGTTTACAGCAACACTGGTAACACCTAAATGTATTACCATGGAATGTGACAGATTGTAAGGTTCATAAACAATCAACATTTGTTAGTCACACTTCCTGGTGAATGAATAAGGGTGACCTTACCACATTGCGTTAAAATGTTCTCAATACCATTAGAACTGAAAAAGCTGCTTAAGTGGACGAATGAAACATCCATTATATTAGAAAGTCCAGCTGAATGTGACTAATTACTGCTAGATACTGGCAAATATCTTTTTAAAGAGTCATTCAGAATGGGGGTATTCAAGCAGAACTTTATTTTAAAAACAAGAAATTACAAGCATGATGATTGTTTCCGGCATAAGGGACAGATGTAATTGAGAACAATAGATCATCTTATGTCTGCACTGGAAAGTAATGCAATCATGACAGTGCTCCCAGTGTGACCAAGCCCTCGTAGCAACATACAGTGATGTATATGGTATTGTATATTATATATGATGGTCAGACTATGGATGCTCAGTAATTTATCTGACTGTCTGATCGGACAAAACATGTGCGTGGATCTTGGCTGGTGTTTGGACATGTATGAAGATTTGTTTTTTTAGGCACAAGCACTGGCTTGCAGGTCCATAAACATTGAAGTTTTCCCTTCTGGTCTGTTGCTATTCATGTCTATGTAAGGGAGATGGAAGATGGTTGTCACACTGGAATGTCATAATATTATTATTATCCAGTATTTATATATCGCCGACATAATACACAGCGCTTTACAAAGTCTATTGCCATGTCACTAGCTGTCCCTCAAAGGGTCCCACAATCTAATGCCTCTACCATAGTCATATGTCATTAGCACAGCCTTAGGGCAAATTTCGGGGGAAGCCAGGTAACCTAACTGCATGTTTTCGGACTGTGGGAGGAAACCAGAGTAGCCAGAGGAAACCCACACAACCACAGGGAGAACCTGCAAACTCCATGCAGATAGTGTCCTGGTCGAGATTTAAATTTGGGACCTAGTGCTGCAGACCACTAAGCCACTATGCTGCCCATAACACCATGAATCACCACCATGAGTGGTGAGTATGAGTACCCAATTGGGTTGAGTACAAGTCAGTGTCACAAGTCAGTGCAATGTAAGTGCCAATTGTGTCAAATTGTGTAAGTTCCCATAACCTAATAGAGACACACATGCCACGGTGTGGTGACTGGCATGGCAGCCCTTATGTGCAGTATCTTGTGTGTCTGCATAAAAACAATGCACAGACACAGCACCCAAATCTATCACTTGTGTAGATAGACACATAAATATGGCTTCTAGGCACATTATTCCATGCACCCACCATATTTATGAACATAGAGATGATAAACTGATGGCACAACAACAAATAAAAACTACATTTCTGCAGTTTGTATTTGAAGATCTGTTAAGCTACATAAATGTGATCTATTATTAATTTTGTGAGATAACTTTATTCACATGTAAATTATTTGATTTGTTCATTTAAAACTTCAGGAAACATTTGTCTGGTTCCCCTCTACTGTAAATCAGACACACATATGTATAATTTCCTTCATTCTACTGTGTTCATTACTGTAGTAGTTATTGGAGATCCTTCAAGATGTGAACAAATTTTGTTACCCGATAAAGGATAAGTATAATTTTGAAAAAAATGTACAGTTATGGAAAATGTATTTGAGAATGCTCTATTCACAAACATAATAAACCCAGATAAAAACACTATGGACATAGTTTACCCTCAAAGTCACAATTTGTATTTCCTTCTTCTATTTACCTTGTTATCACTATGTCTCTTTTTCAAGGAGGTAATAAACTTATCACTGCAAGCCTAACTTACCAAAAATTGTACACGTTCTAACTGCAATCATAGTGAATACATAGTTACATAAAGACTGCAAACTGTATCGCAGCAAAGTGATTGAAAGAATATTTATTGCATGGGCCAAATTACCTTGCACACTGCATTGCAGCTATTGCCTCTTATTACTAAATTAAATTAGTGGGGAGGTCAATTTAGACATGACAAACAAAGAAGGGAGAACAATAGATGCCTACATTTCCCAGAATCTTCTCATTACAGTGGAAACCATGCGGCATATTTTTATCATTTTTTTTTTTCTTAACTGGCTACTTTGTGTGTGTTTAACTTTCTAGCCCTGATATAACAACAACATTCTGCGCACTTACATTTATTCTGTAGACACTTGTGTTTGTAGAAAACTGGCAAATGAGGGGGCAGAAATGAATATGCATAAAATTAATGTCATGTTAAAGTAATACATTTGAGTTGTATTCTGTAGTTCTTCTCACCAAAGTCTATTGTTTCCATGGGCTCCTGAAAGGGCTCACTGATAAAAATGTGTATTGGGCTGTCAATAACAAATGCTTTGGATCAGCCTCATTACTGAGGACAACACAACAACTGTTTGTTTGCAGTCTGAGGACGGCCATCTGTACTGCATCCTGGAATGTGCAGAATTCCAAATACATAATGTGAATTACTGTGTTATAAATAGTGTGGGCGGCTTTGTGCCAACAGCAAAGAGCTGGAATAAAATTAGGCTACATATGAAATGCAATTCATTGCTGAAAGCTTTTATGTCAACTTATACAGAGACCAAGGGCTCAAAGAGACACTATTTTGGGTTAAGTAACAGTGTCTGTACAAAGCCCATTCCTGGCCATTTAATACTTCTTACTCTGCCTCCAAAATACCTGCTGCTCAGATGGTGTGCTGATGTTACCCAGCCATATGCCTAGCACTTGACCTATAAAAGTAGCCATGTATTTTTTTGTAACAAATCTTGGACCTGCTAATTTACCCATTAATTTCCTCCAAATGACTCGCTGCTTTAGTAGGCATAGAAGCGGGATCATACAGGGTGCTAAGAATAATGGGTACTATAATATTACCAATAATGGTAATGTTATGTGATTATGTTTGTGCTTTACATGTGTTCATATTTTTTGTTGTGTGCTGTGTGGAATTTGGTAGTACTTTTTGTTTGGCTGTTTGCACACTGGGTGGGGGGGATTCCAAAGGTCTGAGCACTAAAGTTTTAGGAACGTGCAACTCTATTTCTAAAGGGCCAAGATCAGCACATATTTTTGTTTTTTCTAACAGAACTAAATTCAGTAAGGTGTGCTGTGATAAGAGTCAGAGAAATGACTGTTGAAATGTAATCCCCTGCCTGTATGTAGCCCTGTTATACTTTGGTTGGACAGCCCTAATTTACACGTTTTGCATGTTTGGTAAAATCACTTTGTGAACAGATTCACACAACAATGAGTTTTCTATGAGAGGAGGCAGACATTTCTATACTGTAACAACAACACAGGTAAACAAAAAATTAGTTTTGATCATCAGAAACCACAGCAAACTTTTCTAAACATTTCCCTAACACGTACACTTCCTGAGTTATGAGTACTATTATAGTTACCATTGTACGTGCATGTATTTTGTACTAAAACGTAAGCACCATTGAAGTGAATGTTATAACATCTTCAGTGTGAAGTAAAACTGTGATATACATCCACTGAACAGTGTCAGTCAGGTACCATTGTTTCTTCAGAAAGGCTTAGGGTATGATTTTCTGTGTACTCTTTGTCTGGATTGTCGCGGTACAGCATGCAGCATTAGTAAGCCATCATACTTTTATTCCAGAAATCTTGGTAGCGGTGCTCCATTAACTGAATGTCCTGGTGAAAACATTCTCCTTGTTCGTCACTCACCAAGATTTTCTGGGAAGCATTCTAGATGTGAGTGCAAGAAATGTATTATTAATGACATGTGACATTCCAGTTTCTGGTATGAATCAAGCAGATTCTGAACTCCTTGTAGGCAGGAGACTTATGGTTGCTCAGGAAATTTTCACACAGCCACTTGAATGCATCCCAAGCTTCTAGCTCAGCTGTTGAGAGAGATTGTTTGAAAACATCATCCTGCAAAACAGACTTGATCTGTGGCCCTAGACATATCCCTTCCTTCATTTTTGCAGTGCTTATGTTTGGAAACTTCCCAACAAGGTACTGAAAACCCATAGAGTTTGATTTACCCATGGCTTTTACAAGGTTCTTCATCAAGTCTAACTTGATATGGAGAGGTGGCAGAAAACTTTTATGCAGACCAACCAGAGGCAGAAACTTGTCACTGCTTGTTCCAGGCTTATAGGTATCTCTTGGTAGCCAATCACGCTTGACATAATGGTCTCCCGTAGATCGTCTGTCCCACAGGTATAGGAAACAGCAATAGTTTGTGAATTCTTATTCCATTCCCATCAGCAAGCCAATGACCTTCAGATCCTCACATATGTTCCACTGGTGTGTTTTATACTGGATTGCTTCAAGTAGTAACTTCATGTTGTTATAGGACTCATTTAGGTTAACGGAATGGGCAATCGGTAAACTTGGTTTAGAATTACCATTATGTAGTAAGACTGCGTTCAAGCTTCTTTTAGAGGAATAAACGAAGATACGCCATTTAGATGGAACATGCTGTTGTGACAAACAGTTAAAGAGTGCATTTATATCATGACAGTAGCACAGAGAGCCATCACTAGTGAAGAACGATGTCAAGTTATGATTTTGTTTTCTGTAGTGAGTTACAGTTACACCGTTTGCAAGCAAATACTTCAGTTTAAGCCTTGGAGCAAGATCACAAACGAGATCATTCAGCTTTGCTTGTGTAAAGGTCTCTGGTTCTGAATCTTCGGCCAAGTAGTCAGGATCAGATTATTCGGAGTTGTAACTGGCTGCAACTCCAGCGCATTCCTCATCACCTTCTACAGAAGCAAGTCCATCATGGGGCTGTACTGGAAGTGGCGAATCATCATAGGGAACAGGCCTAATTGCAGAATTGAGGCTGGGATATACAATTTTGTGCTGCGTCAATCCACTTTTGTTGACGCAGCAAAAATAGCAGATGATTAGACATTCTTGTGGTTCTATCCACACCATCGGGATTGCAAATGGCATTGCTGCTTTACGACGACTTAGCCAGTGACACAGTCTGTTGGAACAACTGGTACCGTCTCAGATGAATACAAGTCTCTCTTAATCTCAAACTTAAACTCCCAATTTATGATTACACTTACCACATATATGTTCTACTCATGGTACACCCAATCCCCCACCCACCCACTTCTCCTGTTTAGCATATGCTACCCTATTTTTCCTATCTTCACCTTTATTACAAAAACTTAAAAACCGTTTTGCTATGAATCCAGATTGGCAGAGAGTTCTATCATCCTGGTGTATAGTTATAGTAAAGACTTCCATATCAGTATTTGTATGTTGAACTGATATGTCTGCGCTATATAAATATTGTGTATTAATAATATTAATAATTGTTGATTTCTTGGTTTATTTATTTTTATGCTGTTTGCGGGTTTACATTTGTTTAATAATACACAACAATGTATTTGTCAATTTAGTTCATTGTGAAAGTAAAAAAAAGAATTCATAAACAAAAGTAAAGCACAGCAGAGCATAGTATAATAGCATTGCAGCAGTGTACATAATGCACCTTAACATGAATTGTGGTAACTCTTAAGATTAACAGGGCTGATGCAAGGTTGCAAGGTTTTTGGAGACCTATTGGTGAAAATGTATGGAAAGTATGTAAAGGTAAGAGCTACAAAACATGAGTTTTAAACCTACCCTGGTCAATGTTCCCAGCTTGGCACTATTGTTTTCATTATTGTTCACACACACTATGTGCTACACTTGCATTCTTCACTGACCCCTTCGGGTTTTATTGCCCCTCCCACGATTGAACACAGATGCTTTTCCCTTATCCTTTAGGACACTAATATTTGCCCTACCTGTTTCTGGGCACTATTATTTTCCCTACCCCCTCTATCCCTCCTAAATTTCAGGGCATTATCATCCTACCGGACTCTAACTCTATTTGGTACAAAGATCTGACCCCTGCACTCTGTATGTTATGTTGTATATTACATAGACCTGACCCCTGCACTCTGTATGGTATGTTATGTTTTACATGGACCTGACCTCCGCACTCTGTATGGTATGTTGTGTATTACATGGACCTGACCCCCGCACTTCGTATGTTATGTTGTATATTACATAGTCCTGACCCCCGCACTCTGTATGTTATGCTGTGTATTACCGTGTTTCCCCGATTTTAAGTCATCCCCATTAAATAAGCCACCCCCGATTTTTGAAAAAATAATTAAAAAAAGACACTCACCCGTGAATAAGAGATCCCCCGATATCCGATCCTGTGTGTGTCTCCTTGATGCTGGCTGCAGCGCGTGTCTCCTCCTGGCTGCAGTGCAGAGCCAAACTGAAAGTAAAAAGCCGGCACACGCGCCCCCGCGATTCTGAACCAGGAAGCACGCTGCTGATCCCTACCCTAATGGAGTTACCTGCCCTAACAGAGATCCCTACACTTAATTACCGTTAAGTGAACAGAAGGGGACAATCAATGCCATAGAGTGAACAGAAGGGGAAAATCAATGGCATAGAGTGATCAGAAGGGGAATATGAACGGCACATGAGTGATCAGAAGGGGACAGTCAATGGCATAGAGTGATCAGAAGGGGAATATGAACGGCACATGAGTGATCAGAAGGGGACCTGCACTCTGTATGTTATGCTGTGTATTACATAGACCTGACCCCTGCACTCTGTATGTTATGTTGTGTATTACATAGACCTGACCCCTGCACTCCTTGTGTTGTGCATTACCTGACCCATATTATTTTGCAATAGTTGCTTTTTTGCTGTGTAATTTGCAGCTGTTGGTATTCTTTTATAAACTTGGCTTAGGGAAAGTGTTATCTCTCTGAGGTTTTTATTTTTGCATTTTTTTAGTTTTTTTGATGATAAAACAAAACTATTTTTACACATTCTTATATTATGAATGACAATTTTTGCCTTTATATTGCACTAAATTCATGAACTGTAATAGAGACGGAAAAACAAGAGAGACGCAGCGTGACGTCAGTGTAGTCTAAGTTGTATGAGGAAACCTTTGCCGAGCCGTACACTTCAGTATTGTTTCCATCATTACAACAGTCACCCCGCTCCACGAATACTAGTTCTCATGCGATTGTTTTATTTTATTTATTTCTCAGATGCTCTTTTAACTACATATGACCTTAGCTGTGTCTTTTCTTTAATGGTTATATTTAATGGCATCAAATAGTTTGACTTTGATATCTATCATTTCTTGTTTGATCTTAGATTGGAAATAAACTCATAATGAGTGAGAAAAAGCAAATAATTATTTTGTATTTCTTTAGTAATAACAAAGATAATGCAGCTAATGATAATAGTAACAATAGTAATACTTCACTTAACCGTGAGCTGATCAATGAATCAGAGCCTCCAAAGTCCTTGTCAGGCATCATTAGGAAGATAATTATTTTACAAATGTATTAATTCCTATTAATGGTCCGCGGGGTTGAAAATGATGAATTTAGTGGTCCGTGAGGTTGGAAAAGTTGGTGACAGCTGCCATGGACTGCCATGCATAGCGGTGTTATGGGGATGTTGTATGTTTGGAGTGCAGACTTATGGTTATTTATTCTTGCACACCCGGCTTCCATGGTTGGGACGTATGTGTATTCTGTGCCATTTAATAAACCAAAACCGACATTTCCTCAGTCTGGTTGTGTTCTTTGTAATTTTGATACGTTTCTGGTGAACTTGGCCAATACCCCGCCTGGGTTTATGGGTAGACTTTCTCTATGCAGCTAAATTACTGAATATTATTTTCTATTGCTGTGTCCCTGACTTCCTATTACTATAGGGACGGCTGAATGTCAGTAAATACCATAGAGATGTGGGGTCCTCCACCTGCACAGAGCGGCCCCGACTAATGCCTGACTGGCACCTTAGGACATGCGTCCGTCTCCGCCCCGGTGTTTGCTGTCATTGTGTGTGCAGCCACTAGAAGGCGCTCGTTTGTGTTCCAGACGGAGCGATTCTTCGGATGATGTTCTATCCGAAGGTTTGCTTCAGCTTGCTGGTTGAAGCGTTGAGGCGGGAGCGCTCCAGTGTTCGTCCGGCTTCTGCAGCCGCTCCAACCTCCGCCATGAGCACCGGGCCCACCACGGTCATTCAGGTCACCAACCTGTCCGCCGCCGTCACCAGCGACCAGATGCGGACCCTCTTCTCCTTCCTAGGGGACGTGGAGGAGCTGAGGCTCTACCCACCCGAGTGAGTGCAGCGGGCCGAGGTGGCTGCTGTGTACATGGGGGAGGGGGGCACTGTGCTGGGTGTCACTGATGAAGGGGGGCACTGTGTTGGGTGTCACGGTGATGGGGAGCATACCACTGAGTGTTGGTAGGGGACCATTGGGGTGCACAGTGCTGTGTACCTCACTGATAAAAAAATGGAGGAGAGGAAGTGCTGTGTGTCAGTGATGGGTTTTGGGGTTGCACAGTGCTGTGTTTATCAGAGTGTGAGACAACAGTGGTGATCAGTGTTATTTTTTTAAGTGACCAGGCAATTGGGTGCAGTGCTGTGCACATGGGCAGTGGGGGGCAGTGCTGTGCACATGGGCAGTGGGGGGCGGTGCTGTGCACATGGGCAGTGGGGGCCGGTGCTGCTGGTAGTTAGGACCCTAGGATTGCCCACAGTGCTGTGAAGGTCAGTGAATAGACCAGGAGTGGTGCACTGTGCAGGCAGTATATCTTGTTGTTATAATCATTTACAGCATTGCCTCTCTGTATAACCAGTGTGTACCCGGCAGGGTTGTGGAGTCGGTACCAACACTCTTTGGCTGGGTACACACGTTAGATTTTTGTCATTGAAATGATCTTTCACGATCCTTTCCAACAACAAAAGCCTGAAAGATTGATGAACAAGCTCTGTACATACAGCGTTGTTCTGCCCTATAGATAGGGGAGTGGCACCCCGCTGTGCTCTCTCCCGTTCACTTTTATTACAATCATTCATGGATATGCCCAGCCGGATCCTTGAATGTGGTGGGACAAGCACTGTACACAGGCAAGATTCTCGTACTATACTAACCCTGAGGCAATATTCGGACGAGAATCATCTGACGTGTGTACGTAGCCTTTGACTCCTACTCCTCATTTTATGGTACCACTGTCTCCTCCAATTGAAATGTGCTGATGTATGCTATTGTTCCATGTTGATTGAAACACAACATACATGGCATTTTATCACTGCCAAAGCTCAGCCATCTTAAAGCTTTATAAAGAGGGGGTCTGCTTTTGGGAGCAAGAACTCCTGGCCAGGAAGCTGACACTCTACCCTATTGACCAGCCTGTAATTACAGATGTAATATAAAGTATTTACAGATGTAATATGAAAATCAGGAACAACTTTACTCATTCAGAAATATTAACGGCATCATTTGCTACTTTAAAACCATCAAATAAACTACATAAACCAATAAAACAATTGTAAAACCTAAAGCAGCATAAATGGTAATTAAACTTGGCATAAAGCTGTAAAATAGTTGGTAAATAAAAATATTTATCACTTTAGGTTGACTGAGTGGCAAGTTTATTCCAAGCACCACATCCCTTACAACACTTTAAATGAAAAAAATGGTATTTTCTCAGTACCATGAATAAATCACCTCTCTCTAAAAAACTAATATCACACAATTTATTGATTACATTCAATATTTAAAACATATTAAAAACAAGAACATTTTAGTAGAATAGAGTATCCAAAGATTCTTTTTCTATTTTTAAGTTCTGAGTCCTTTACGTGTTTCACCATTTGGCTTCCTCAGCAGGACGAGCCCTCAGTATATTACCATCACCTGTCCCTTTCTGCAATAATGATCTGCATGACCATACAAACCTGAACCCCCCCCTCCCACAATAATTTGGTTTGCAAAATGTAACAGTAAATGGACAGAGGCCATGCTCTTGTTATAAATCCTCTCCCCCAGGACATCACAGGCTCTGTAATGTTGGCACATAAATGACATGTAAACTCTTTGCTTACCGTTATCATTTATATTTAATATTCACCGCAGAAAGCAGGGAATCGTTCCCAACACAGAAAACAAGGGCTTGCTGATCTGCATGAAACAAACTCATGTTTAAAGTTAACTGTCATTGCTAATCTCATTCTAATGAATGCTAATTGATGTAAGCCAGGCATGTCCAAAGTGCGTCCCGGGGGCCAATTGCAGCCCGTGTTCAGATTTCCACGGGCTCGCAGCCTCTGTTAATAAAATCAATATTATGCAGCTCGCCAGCACTGTTGACCACAGTATAAAAAAAATCACGCGTACAAAAAACCCATTTTTGTATTTCATTAGGGTTGATCCAACTGCCTTGCAATTATTGGCCCGCTATTCGCTTGGCATAAACGGCAGGAGGGGAGTCCCCTTGTGTTCACAGGGAATCCCCTACATCATTATAGTGAGCGTGTGCTGTGCAGAACCCGCACGGACCAATCCCACTCTGATTCCAAGAGCCCGTTCTGCACGGACCCCGCACTGTCACTGTACTCTGTGCACAGGGAATGCCTTGCGTCACCCTGGTGGGCGTGTGCTGTGCAGGACCTGTGCAGACCACGCCCACACTAACCCCTATGCTGAATGTTCGGCCCCCACTGATTTTCAGCTCACTAAATCTGGCCCTCTTTGCAAAAAGTTTGGACACCCCTGATGTAAGCAATTACCAACACCTGAGCTGTACACTTATTCTGGGTCAGTGATTCAGAAGGTACAAACAGGCAGAGGATCAGAACACCAACCAAATAAGCTGTATTTGAATAGAACCAGGTTAGAGCAATGCCTGTCTATATATTCTCTCAGCATAGATCTGCTTTAAAGTGGGTCTAGCATCAAATCTATTTTTCCATGTAAGCTGCATGAATATGCTGCGTTTGAGTGCATTATCTTTGAGTCCTTTTTTCTCCAGAGGGATTGAGCCATCTTCAATCAGACATCATGCAGTCAGATGCTGCTATAGGAGTGACACTATTCTATGAATCCTGGTGCATGTAAAGATCTTGGCTGTGTTAGACAGCTATAAACCTTTGCAGCCTTTCGCCCATCAAACATTTGTAACTGCAAAGTTACATCCATATTAAAGTAAGATAAAGCTTCCTTATACTAATCTAGTAACATTCATAGCATCATCTAATTGAAAAAAAAAATACAGAAAATTGTTACAGGTATAATGATGTCATCATTCTTTAAAGATAATCTGTTGTTGAAGAGAATAAATTGTAGTAGGTGTGACGTGCAGGGCCTTAGAGGTGCTTGCTTATACCATCTGTAGCCTTTCAAAGCCTTCCTTATGGCTGAATCCCACGCTGACAGGCAAAGCGCCATTTTTATGGTTAGTGTTGGAGCATACAACTATCTACCACCTGCACACATTTCTATTGGTCGTCACCATGATAAATTACCTCATCGACCAATAGTAATGCACAGAAGATTTGAAGGCAAGCTAAGACTAATTTAAAGTGCTTGATCAGCATGTCAACCAGGCTGCAAATGTTTTTTTTAACCCAAAACATAAGGCAAAATCCTAAAGTATGTTGAGTAATGTATATTAATATTATTAATATTAAACTGGATTTATAAAAATGCCAAACAGTGTTGATCTATACAGTCAGTATGCACTGTGTAGAGATTGGTGGTGGTTTTCACTATTTCTGGCTGGAGTGATTGCAATGTCAGCTTCCTGCTTTATAAGAAACTCCATATCCCGTGATTCCTTGCATTATGTATCACAGGTGTGGGTATGTGCACTTGTAGTCTATGCTCTCTATACACAATGGGGTGACTAAAAAGGAAGACATTTGAAGGAGTGTGCAATGTATCCACAGGAAATAAGGATATAAAATTCCCTGCAAAGGATATAAGGTATTTATGGGGACCTATTGCACAAAAGGAGGAAAGAAGCTAACAATACAAATGTGAGTTTTATTTTTGACTTGATTGACACTTAAAGTAGTACATGCAAGCATGTACATTCTGATCGTTTAATGTCTAATGTCTTTTAAAATATATATTTGATCATTGATCTGTATTGGTGTTAATTATTCCTCTCTTTATTTTTCAGCAATGCACCGCTTGCTTTTTCCTCCAAAGTATGTTATGTTAAGTATCGTGAGCCATCGAGCGTTGGTGTGGCCCAGCATCTAACAAACACAGTTTTTATTGACAGAGCCCTCATAGTGGTGCCATGTGCAGAAGGTTAGTAATAATGACCCTTCCAGTGCCAATTATTTAATCCTCATGTTTGTGCTTTGATATGTTTGGTAGCAAAATATGTTGGGTGCAATTCCTTGATTGGGGGGACCTTTTTTCTAAATGGTTTTCCCAAAATAAAATTTGTGTTTCTCCTGTACATTTCTCTCTCATGATTCTTGCATTTTTGGGTACAGTTGGTGCATATAAATGCATGTTGACCACACACAGATTTTATTTGAGATTTGATCTTTTCGATAAATACTACCAAGCATTATTATTATTGGGGTCTTAAGGACTGGATAAAGTTTGAAATGTTTGTTCAGAGAGGACATAATTTTACATCATTAGTAAATTTATTTATTCTGTCAGATCAAATTTAAAATAAAATAAAAAGTTTGTGTGTCATAATCCTAATATATGTACACATTTCCCTTCAATGTAACACGGTGGGGGGAAAAGTGTCAGACCCGTAGAGAGCAGTAATGTTTTCCTGTGAGTTTAAATAGTCCCACTCACTTTTTATTTTCTGCCATTGCTATACGGAGATGAGACCAGTTCTTTTATAGACAAATTGGACTCAAATGCCTACCGATAAAACTCCAACAAGCAGAAAATACTTATCTTTTGCATTGTTCTTTTCATGTGGCTTATTTCTCCTTGGCAGTTTGTTGCTGTCTGTATTGTTTTATTCCTTACTGTTCGTTTGGCTTTGTTTTCCTGCTACTCTGCTTTTAAAGTTAGCACATGCAGTCCTAGAACACCTTAACCAGTTCCTAATGCTGCCATGTTAGATCTTACTGTCTAAAATGTGTTGTGATTGTGGATCAATATGTGACCAACACAGAGGGTAAGAGGCATGATTAACCTCTTAGGATTTATGGAATTTGTAATGAGTTGTTTGCCACATAATCCTGCACAAGTATCGTGTCGGGGTATACTGACTAGTAGACCCCAAACGTGAGAGCTTTTCAGTAATGAAGGACAAAATTAACCAGTTTTACCAAGGTAGCTAAACAAAAGTCCAGTTTAAAGCAGAGCTTTATCTAAAAACTAAAGAAAATTGCAACTAGGCAGGTTGCAATGTCCCCGCTACAAAAAATTACCTTTCCTGCCTGATCACATTTTCATCATTGTTTTATTGCACTTATATGTCCTTGCTCTGGCATGGGCACTGCCATCTTCACCAATTTATTTCCTGGAGTTGGATCTTCAGGCACCTTGATTGGCATGGCTGGGATGTTGTATCCCCTGCACATGTGTTCAGGAGTTCATTTATTCCCAGGGAATGCAGGGATACTACCCCCAACAGGCAGGTAAGAATTTGTCATTGCAGAATAGACATGGGCTCTATCTTTCTGTAATTGAGTTTCAGTGCAGAACTGTAGTTCTGCTTTAACCCCCCTAGCGTTCTAATTCTGTCATTTTTTGATGCAAAAAGTGATCCTATTTTTTTTTGCGTAGAAATTTTTGTTTATATTGTGGGCCTGTAATTCTTAGGATTAACTCCCGGGTATAATTATTATATTTATTTATTATATTAGAA
>NC_092863.1:80987602-81049860 GCF_032062135.1 Pyxicephalus adspersus | reverse complement strand
CCCCCGACGGAGAAGCGCCCCGCCATCACAGCGGGATCGTGAGATCGCCGCTGGAGCGCGGGGATAAGGTAAGAGGGACCCTCAAAGGTACCCCGAGTGTGACTCGGGATTACCGCTTTTTGCAATTTTTTCCACCCCGAGTCACACTGGGGAATACCGCTAGGGAGGTTAATGTGTGTTGATTTCCTACAGAACAGGGAAAGCACAAAAGCTACCCTGAGGATAAATATTAGCACAAATTCTAACCTTTTTTTGCACTCTATCTAAAATTAAGAAATAGTTTTGGCTGGAATTGGGCATTAATGCTTAAATTAACCACTTTCATAGCATGTACCACAGATACCAGGGGGATCAGGACATTGCTTCTACTGACCCACTGTTAGTTTCAGCTAGAAGCCAGTCAGTAGGATGGCTCCTGGCTTCAAGGGAAATGTGGTCCAACTCCTATACAGTGACTGATCTGATATCCAGCGGTGGAGATGTGCAGTGCCTGTGCTGAACCTGCACCCCATGAGAGCCCAAAACCCTATAAGAAGTAGTGTGCATCTGGGGCTGAGGAAGATCAGTTATACTAAACTTAGACTATCCCGGAACATTCTTAAACTGGAAGTGCTCAGCTGTAAGTACTTCTGGTTCATAGATTCCTGAACACTGTGTTTGGGAATAAAAGCAGAGAAGAAAAGGTTTTTTTTTCTCATCCTCTAGATTAGGGGGCATTTGGGATATGGGTGGTCTCATAGACCACAGCTATTTCATTATGGAAAACCTGTCACCCCTCTTTAATGCTGTCATATAGGGAGCTTGTCAATAAATATTATTGTAATGAGTCAAACTACTTGAAAACATTTATAGCTGGAAGTGTTCAAATGGTTAACAGAAAACAAATCATAGAAATCATTTGTATAGTATACCAGGTCTAGGTTGCATTCAGTCACCAGGCAAAGTTACATGGTGTTGTGCAGGGATGAAGAAAGTGAGGTTTCTCAATTGCTGCTCAACACAATGCCATGAATGCACACTTAGGTTACGTACACATAAACTATTAATGACAACGATTATTCACGATTATTTTGAACGATCGTATAGTGCATGATTCTGTACATGCTGTAACGATACGTTCAAATATAATCCACCTATATTGTACACACAGTAGATATGATCGTTTAAACGATGCAGGAGATGATGTGTACCGCAGAACCATCCACGATCACTGAACGACCGTACACACAATAGATAGTGAACGATCGTCACCCAATCAGATCTGCCGGAACAGTTGTTCATTTCCGGCGACGTTCATCATTGTCGTTGGCCTGTCGTTCACTATTTTTTGTTAACGAAATTGTTTACGATAATTACTGCACCTGTGTACGTAGCCTTAGAAAAATAATACTTTCAAAAACAGTCTGCTGTCCATGTATTAACTGTGATGGTTTGCTTTAGTTCTATCTGTCAGTTGTTAGCAAGGATACTAATCATCCGCTCACCCGCTCATATCTATTGTCCAGGCATTTTTTATAACTGGCAATACCATTTAGTACATTAGACCCCAGAAACAAAAGCTTTTTTCAGCAAATTTCACTGCACTGAACAGCTTTGTTTAGGGGTAAAAAGTGAACTGCAGAACAATAAATTGTCACAGGGTGAACAGGCAGCTGGGTACAGAGGTATCTATTCTGCTATCACCTGGCCTGGTCAGGTCTACATTACTTATGAGTGGAATGCCATTTGAAGGGTCACAGGCAGTTCCTAAATGCCATCGCTGGCATTATTGGATGGCTGTTGCATCCACCCAGCCCTGGGACAGATGTCCAATACATAAATTTATTATGTGGCATCAGGAAAGTGGTAAGCACGCAGATTCCTTAAGGACTGCCGACCTGTCAACATTGCTCTTGCAAAGCGCATATCAGCAATTTGCTCAGCTTTATTACTAACAACAACATGCGAGGTCTGTGAACTCCAACACCATTGCCAAAGCCAGACGGAGAGAACAGGTCTGTAGACGTCTGAGAAGATAACAGGATTAGTATTTATTACTATAAAATGGGTGGTAAACCTCTTTAAAATCAACTATTTATCTGCTTACCAAAACCCAGTTATCCCTTCTTGCCGAGGATAGGTATCTGCTAAAAGCTATTGTGGCTGTGAAGTCACAGCAGAAAATATTGTGTGGTGTAGATGGTTTTATTTTCATAAATGCTGTATTTATAACTTTTTTTTTTTTTTAATTTTTGCATTGTCTTTTACAATTGCATTTAGAAAATAGGATTAGCTATGCAGTATATGATCTTTGTAATGCACATACATGTACTGTAATACTAATGTAATAAAGCTCCACACAGGAAAATTGGTTTCTTCTGCAAAAGTGCTGGCCACTGGGAAAAAGAAATTGCTTACCAGATGCTGCACATAAGTTCAGAGAAAAAAAAAAGGAAAGCGAAGCAGGTGATTGTATTGAAATTGCTTTATATGCAAGAGTAAAAAATCAATAAGAAAAAGACAAATCTGCTTACCTCTTTAAAATGTTAATACACATAACTATGAATGTTTAACTGGGATTTGTTATTACCTTTTATCTCTGGAATGGTTTATTTGCAGTGTAATGCAGAATTTATTTAAAACACAGGAAAAATATTGTATTGAGTTGGATTTTAGTTTATTTCTCTTTGTTCTAGCCAAGATTAAAATGTCCCCAAAACTCATCATTAGTAAATATAGGTAATGTATCTCTAAATGCCCCCATAGAGAAGGCTGTTAGAATTTCGGAATATTTCGGGTGCTCCCTCAAGTAATAAGGGCTTGTTAACACAAAGAATTGTGCTGCGGTGAGAAATCCAATTCCGATCATTTTAATGATCACTGCAAAACCCTCCTGTAACTTATGTGGTGTTTCTAAAATACTTGCCTATCTATAGCGGTTTTGGGAGCAATTTGTGATTAAGAAGTACAAACATGATGTGTTTCAACTACCTATATCCTTCCAGTTCTTATGTAAGACAACTGCAACAATAGGAATCTGGTGCTATAGCAGTATTTAAGCTTTGACAAATGCCTGACAAAACTTCTGTAAATGCCACAGAATGTCAAAATTCAGAAATAATGCACCCAGAAGCCGTAACTGCCCCACCATTCAGTCATCACTGGAAACAAATTGTGGAAGTGAGTGCGGTCTCTGGCTGGGCATAAGACCTTCATGCCTGGATTTCTACTATAATTCTATCATGGTAACATTATACTGTGATGCACCATGCAGGGTGTTTTTTGGTGTGATTTCATATAGTTCCAAGATAAATGTGGAGATGCCAGTAAACATTTCTATAATTGGTCCAAGAAGTCAAAATGCACCAAGTGAAAACAAATGACCAACAATGATGTCTAAAAGAGTGCAATGTCTGTATTGTAAATAAATGTCTTGCAGTTGCACAGGGATAAAAATCAAATAGTATAAAATATAAATTGGTAAGGTCTTGGTGTCTTTAAGCTTCTGCCATTAGTGTTGATTGCTGCTTCAAATGTGCACTTTATTCATAGACAATGTTTGGTTTGTAATACAAACTAATCAGAACAACTCTAAACTTTCATTTTCTTTATGTCCATATTTCAAAGTAGATGAATTTTAACAATTTGGTTTTGTATGTTTTTTTTTTTTTTTTTCTTTTCTTTGTGTGATTATATGTGCATTATTAGATGACTAGCCTGGCCAAGGCAGACCTGTTACACATGCCTGAGTAGGGCTCTGTTTGCCATGCCACTAAACCTGCCGTCAAAGAGAACCTTCATGTGAGGATGAGCTCGGAGTCTGACTACCGAAGATGGACGCCTTGTCTCTGTGTGTTTTTTGTTTTTTTTTTGTTTTTGTTTTTTTTTTTGTTTTTGTTTTGTTTTTTATTTTGTTTCTCCCGTTTTTTATTTTGTGTACTACTTTGAATACTTTCTACTCTTTCCCTTTGTATTTTTATAAGTAGGTGTTTAATATTTCTAGGATGTCTACATATTTATTGAATGATTTTACACTGTACAAGTGTTGTCATCATCATGTTCGGTTAGTAATAATTATTATATTGTAATACCGCACAATATAGTATCTCTGTAAGAATTTTGTAGTTCTTCATGTAAATGTGAGTGTGCTCATCCTATTCTCTGGTGTTCTGTATTATTATTATTATTTTTTTTTTTGCCCTTTTGGTCATTTTAAATACTTTATAGATTTTACTATAGCAAAGAGCAAAAATATACGCTGTCCTGGAACAGCCACAACTTTATAATTACCCACCGCTCGGTTTATAGTTTAGGGCATATTTTATAAAGCATGACTTTGTAATATGCAGGGTACATGGCAACTTTAAATTCCATTCTTATGTATTTTAGGTACAAATGGACACTTAAAATTGCCTTTGTATTGCAGAACATGAAGAACAGCAGGAATTGGGCATTGCAATGTACTTTGTATGTACGTTTTGTAATAATCTAGATAGTTTTTAGTAGATTCTGGAGTGTAATTAAGTGGAATTACCCTTGGATTACTCACCTATGCCTGTTCCATCGCAGGCCACCCCCTTTTTACTTGCTCTTTACCTCCCAAAGACCATCTTCATTGGCTGTGTCAGGATTACATAATTTGGGATTTATGTCCTTCATTCATTCCCAGCACTCGCAAGGAAAGCCGGAGTGTGCCAGGTTCCACTGCCCCAGTGTTACCTGTGTCAGGTTTTATTGGTATCTATATACCTTGCTAGTGTCCATCGCCTTTGCACCCTTAATGATGAGCCAGTGGTTAGGTGAAGGAGGGTATAGATCAGAGACCAAACATGCTGGTTGCTGTTTGTCTTTTTAGGTACAGGGTGAGCATAGGGTTTTTTTTTCCCCAAGAGCAAGCATGTTTTACTGTCATCCTTTGTTTCATCCAATAGATAATCATTTATACTATATATAGACCTTACCTTTCTGATCTGAAGTTGCCCTTTTCTCAAACCAGATTTGGCACCAGAGCATTCTGTACATAATACCATAGTATATAAAATAAAGAAGAATACTTTGTGCTGTTCATTCATCAGGTTATTTTATTGTATCCCAGAGTACTGAGTGGGTTTAGGGCTGCACAAGGCAATGATTTATGGGAAGAATCACAAACCTTCTCTTGCAGGTAAATGTTATATAATGTGAGATCAGATCTTGGCTTTAGAGAAAGTAATTTGTTTTATTTAGTCAGAACGGACTATAAGGCTTGAAATAATTAAGGCAGAGGAGAGACAATGTTTGTGCAGCACTTTTACAAAACTGAACTTTTTTTTTTAAAGGAATGCAAAACAAACTTGGACAATTATTTTATTTATGTTTCCTACAACATAGAAGAATCCTGTTTACTAGGTTGGCTGTAAAAATGCTAATTTACATTTGTTTTCCTATATGTTCCATTGAAACCCTATAAATAGGGGTTTCTGCAATTATATTTAATTTATTTGAATTGAAGGTTAAAAGACTTAAGAAAAGAAATAAAAAGCGGAAAACTTTTAGATAGCCAATCCAGCTTCATCTTTTATGGAAACCGACACGAGTAATCTGATTCAGCATTATGGGCTTATTCTCCATTCCAGTTCTTTCCCTCTAGTTTTTGTGAATAAGCCCTTTCATCTATAATCTCCCTTTAATCGAATTTCACTCTCCCCAAGTTTAATATTCCATATTCATCAGCATATTTGCTTATTTGATGACATGGTTAGTAATGCCTTTGAGTTATCATCCAATAAAAATACCTTTAGCTGAGAAAAGTGCCACATAGCAGGGACTTATTGTAGGTCAGTAATTAAAACAACTTTAAAAAAAAAAATTAGAATAGACTTGCAATACTTGTTTGTCTTGTCTAGGTTCAGCTGTGAAAATTCTCCAGCAAGAACAGACCACATGACAAAAAAGTATTTTCCAGTTTTTATTTATTTTTTAGGCAACCAGGTCACTGAAGGAATTTTCTGTTTGTCTAGGCAAAAAGTCTGTTCAGAAAAGTAACAGTACGGGCTGCTTAGGTTCTCCACTTATGTTTCAAGAATTTGCAGCAAAATGAGGAGCTTCTGCGAATGTATTTATAAAGTGAGTTTTGCTGCAACAATGTTTGCTTAATTCAGCTTACTTAAGTCCTGCTCAGAACAGTTTTTGCTAGTTGAAACAATGTAAAAAGGTTTATCAAAGCTGAGCTCTGGGGTAAGTCTCTTGTGCATTGTGTGCTTTTTTCAAATATTTTATTATGTGCGGAGGCTTCCTGTATTACCATAGGGTTCCCCCACTACAGACTTCCAGGAGAACCTGTTAAAGGGGGTGGGTTCAAGACCAGCCATCCTGCACAAGCAGAGAGAGCAGCAGTGACTGGTCTTGAACCCACCCCTTCTGTAGTTTCTGTGGGCAGACTGCAGTGGGGGGACCTTGTGTGCCTTTCCCATAGTTCCTTTGTGCATGTTATATACTGCACGTCACTACTACTTTTACTTTACACTTAATTGTTTTTTAGATGCATCTGATGCATACAAAATGGATTTGAATAATTTGTGTATCCTGAGAAATATATTTAAATACAGGTTTTTGTTCCCAGAGTTCATCTTTGAATTGATCTACCCTTGACTTAACTGATTATTTTTGTGTTAAGTAACTTTATGTTTTCAGTATTTTTTCACAAACATTCAGCATTTCTGTTATTCAAGGTCTATTTGTAACTTCTTTCTTGCGTTAATGGCTAGGTGAAGTCAGATTGCCAAAAAATTGATGATCATAAAGCTTTTATTCTCATGTGTAAAGAAAAAAATTACATGCATCCCAGGAGATGCTGAAAAGATGACAGCAAACAGGCAGCTAAGTATGTTTTATAAAGTCCTGCCTGCTCACTGATTTTTAAAGCAGAAGAACAATAGTTCTACTTTGAATTGTTTGTATGTGGTGTAAAAGGCTGCCAATCCTTCATAAGTAGATGCAGGTTGCAAAGATCCAGCTATAAACAACTAATGGTGAATCTCCAAATTATCTAGTCTATAAAATCTATTATTTTGCCCCATTCATTCCAGGTGGTTAGGTTTTTTTCACGATTCCCAAATCGTCTAGCATTCTCATTTTTGCAAAAGTTTACTGTGTTCATTTTAAGACCAAAAAAAAAAAAAAAGACCCCGCTGGGGGGGGGTCAGGGGTTGGAGCGCACCTGCCAGGGCCTCGGACTGTGTGTCCCCTATGGATTGCAGGCTCAGGGCGGTGGGCGGGTTGTGTCTCTGGATACAACCAACCCACTTTCCCATCGAAAGCTCAGACGTGCAATGGGAGAGTGACCAGGTTCTGGCATCATGACGTCACTATGGGGGAAGTTTCTTCCCCTTTGAGTGACACACGGCCCCCGCGCATGCATGCTTCGGAGTCTGTAAATTTAGTGGTCCGTGACATCCAAAAGGTTGGAGACCACTGCTATATGGTATATATTAAAACTTCAGGGGTAGCTAAAGCTCAGCACTACCCTACAGTTGAAAAGCTCCCTAGAAGTAAAATAACAAGGTTTACTGTTGGCATATTTGTTTTTTTTTGTTAGACTGGTCATGGTAATTCAGATATATCGCTGAGAATAACAATAAGTGAGACATCTGTATGTGTTCATATATAACAGCAGCACAATCCCTGTGATCCCTCAGTTGCTGTACAACCATAGACCTAATATTTCCCTATACTGAAATGATAGTTGCCGGTTCTGAGGCTTGCCAACAATTGTGTGATGAATGCATCTGATGGTTGGATGCTCTTTTTACCACATTTTCAAATTCTCCACACTCACCTATCTAAATTGTTTTTGCATTTGCTGCAAGTCCTAACATTTCTCCAATTTTTATTACTTGAAACAAATACTGAGAGTATGTGTGTGCTAGGATTCCAATTAGATCCTAACCTCTAGCAGCATTATAGCCTCGACCCACTGGACTACAGAACGATTCCCTCTGTATGTTATTAAGCAGTGTTCTCCCCAGCCCTTATTAGCTGGGCGTACCAGCTGGCACTTTTCGGTTACCACCCAGCTATTTTTGGGTGGTTACTGAAGAGTTGGGACCCAATACCCACCCTGCCTACAATTTCTTACCACCCGGCTTAAAAAATATTCTGGATTAAACACTGTTAAGGTAGGTTAGGTATTCAGGAAACTGCTTGGGATTCAGTTCAGCAAAGGCAGTGTTGTCATGTCAGTAAGATATTGAAAACACATTTGTGTGTAGAGTTTTGGCAGATAATAAGTTTCATGCCTTAATGAGCATGTACTGCAGGGGCGTAGTCCGATTATTTATTTTTATATATATATATATATACCCATTTTTTCTTATTTACTTGTTATACTTTGGTCAGACATCTTTATGGTTTGTCGTCACCCAGGAGTCGCACATTTTTTTCCATTTTAATGAAATTTAAAATTAAGTGAAGGCTGACTAGCCAGTTTATAGTGCCAACCAATCCTTACCTCTGACAAACACGGAAGAATTCCTAATCCACTCAAAATCAGCGTTAGCAAAGTGGTTGCTACTCTGAAAAGTCTCTTTATACACTTGTACAGCCTCTGTGGGTGTGAGTTATTGAATACAATTCATTTATTGTTAATATTTAGGCCCAGGGCCTGTGGTATCATTGACTTTCTTAGCATTATATTAGCTATATATATTATAACAAATGTAAGTCTTTGTACTGCAGGTACACCAGCACTATAGTAAAATGATACTGATTGTTAAAACATGTACTTTTTCAATAGGATATGTGTTTAATTTGTTTTTGTTTTTTTTTTTAACTCTTCCATGTTTTTCTTTTTTTTTTTTTTTTTTTCATTACTTATTTGAACAAATTTGGAACCGTGCAATTTTTGGGGATGAAACTTTAAAAAATGTTCTTCTTTTCTGTATCTGATGTTCTGTGTGCTATTAGTGATGCAGCCAACACGAACGGTTGTCATGTGTAACACAACTTTCGATCAGCGTGAAAACAGCGCCCTGGGAAAAGGCTCCATGCTTGATATCGTTTGGTTCATGAACCATAAGTTTCCAGTACAGGTGACCCATAGCACAAAGTGTTCAATCATTGTCTATACAATTTTATAAGTTATTTTCCATTGATGAGATTTAGTCTTTCCAGTTTCCCTCACTTTTTATTTAATTTCCTTGTAGATCAGGGTAACAAGAGGGGGTGAAAATACATTAAGTTCCTATTCTTTCTAACTAAGCATTTGCTAGTTCTTTTCAGTTTGATTTATGTAGTCAGTTAAAAGGAGGCATTAGTACATTTTACTCTGTCTTTTAGTAACTCTGAAGTTTTGCCTCTGCAGGTAAAATACCAGAAGAATCCAAGGCTCTTTCTCTGCTGGCCCCTGCGCCTCCATTATCTAGCCTGCTTCCTGGGGCTGGCCTGCTCCCTATACCTACACCTACTCCAACTCCATCTCCCCTGGCTTCTGTGAGTATTTTAGTGCAATTCTAAAATATGCTTGTGGTGGGAAAAATCTGGCTGGGCATCTGCTCGCGAGCCTTAGGCTGGAGGGCGGGACCGTTGGGTTGGTAGGTGGGACCAGGCGGGAAATTCAAATTAATGAGTATTTTTAAATGTACGACTTTTACATTTATGAATACTCATTATTCAGACCGCCGAGGAGGTTAATAATCCCCTTTCAAAATAATGGGATTGATGCAAATTGACCCAAATTGAGCACCCATGCGGAGTTGAATTTGTGCTCCCGATACACCTTCTGCCCACAAAAAGCATATGGCAGAAAACTTTTCATCTTTGGTTCAATTTATGGCTTTCTCAGCCATCTTCACCACAGTGTGACAACGCTTACACTAAACTGCAAGGTCAGTCAACTTGGCAGACAGACTAATCACATGACAATATCAGATAAAACCAATTACTACTCTTTCTGCCCTCACCATTTCCCTTGAAAATATAAAAGTGAATAATAGCAGGGGTTTCCTAATACCTAAAGTTATTTCAAGGATTTCCCTTTGTTAAAAAGTGTAGAGAAAACTGATTTAGATAATTTTAGGTCTAATGTGTTGATTTGGTAGCCAAAGGCTTTTGCTATGTTTAGTTTTATTTGATAGTTATTTTGTTTAACTTCCTAGGTTTTAAGAAGAGATAAAGTGGAGGTACCCTTGGTAAGCATCTTTCTTTTTTTATCTGGTATTTTATGATATTGAATGATTTTATTTTATCTATAAGATTTTAATAGTGTTTACCCATATACACTTCCATGACTTAAAAAATTCAATATAAATTCAGCTTCAGCTTTAGAGATTCCTAATCAGGGTTTTTACAACAAGAGGTGAGGAGAGTCCGGAAACACTTAGCAAAATAAGTTACCAAGATTTTTTTTACATATTGTTTTACATTGCTTTCTAATAAAGTTATTCAATTTCTTAATCCTATGTTAATATATTTCCAAATGTTTCTAAAACTGGAATTTATTTAAAAAGTTTAACAGACACAACAACAGTGTTGAAATTTGGTCTGTTTTGTACCAGATCAGTCGGTCATAAGCTCAGCCCTACATCAGTGCCCACTATAGGTTAACATTTATTCTCAGGCTTAGTAGGTCACAATCAAACTATGATTGGGGTGTAAATGTGTGGACAAGATAAATTGCAATGCCAGAATCCCATCTGTGTATCCCAAGAAGTTTTTCTTTACAAAAATGAATATTTCATAACTCCGCAACATACAGCATGGAAAGACAACTAGATGTTTGAGACACAGTGTTGATCATGTAACAGATATAGTTATACTTTGTTGTTATTATAATAGTAGTAGTGTTTTTTAGTAATAAAAAAATTCACCGATCATTTGTTTCTGAAAAAAAATAATCATGTTTGCTTCTAGACAGTCCATGCTGTGTGTCTTCAACAAAATCTTTAAAAGTGTGGGGAGGGAGCGACAGGAAATATTTTATTGTGTTTATATCAGTTTATTTCTTGAGCTGATGGATAGTTGCAACTAACTTTCAGATGCATTTGGCTTGCATTATGAGGTTAGTTTGAGACACTTCTGGAATCATCTATACAATGTTTAACCTACATGTGATATACGTCAGGCCTGCATTTGACCTTCTGAGCTGCATTAACATGCCTTAAGCTGCTCTTGTGTTCCCACTGACTTGTATAGGTTCTGTTTGATATTTGAATCAAACAAAAGCCTATGTACACAGGCTAATTTTATCGGGAAATTGAATGGTCAAGATTCTGATGTCTGCTTTCAGGAGGCTATAGTTTCTTGAAAAGCTCAATTGTTTAAGAATTACATTTATTATGTAATTATTATCAAGCAAAAGCATTCTTTATTAAGTTTTTCATTGTAATGGGAAAACAAAATCAGTCCTTGGGTTTATGTTTGTTGACCAGTAAGTTCTTCTGTAGACTTTACAGGTCATTTACTAACCCAAAATGTGCATTTTCTATGCAGCTCAGTATGCCATTTACCACATTGGCAGCTACTTTGCCCACGCCTTTGGAACCGGTTATTCCAGCTCTTGCCCCAGTTCTGCCAGCTCTAACTCCTGCCATACCAGGGCTCACTGAACTGCCACAACCACCATTAATGGGAAATGTAGACCCCACAAAGGTGGATGAAATCAGAAGAACAATTTATGTTGGAAATTTAAATTCACAGGTAATTTTTGTGTTTTTTGTTTTTGTATTGTTTTATTTAATGTCTGTCTGACGGTATTGTCTACTTTTACATGTTGCATTCAGCTGTGTATTATTTTTCTTTGATTTATATCATTATCTTTGCTCTGCCTTTATTGTTTGTTTTTCCTTGTTACTTACTAGTTTTAAGTTTTGTTGGCTGCCACCTGTGATTTATGCACATATGTAGCCCACTGTATGTGCACAGAACAATACTGGTGTCAATATGGTACAGTGCATGCTTTTTACATTTAGTCCTTCCCAAACATCTGGGGACTCAAAACATATGGTAAGTATGTAATAAAAAAAATGTGGTGAATGAAAGCAGCACTTTTTAATCACTATGACTAAAGATTTAAGATCCCAAGACTTTACTGACTGTGCCCACAATGCAAAGCTGGAGTGAGTCATGTGGCCCATTATGCTGTCTTTAAGTGTTGTGGCACTTTGGGAAATGCTTTCCACAGCTGAGAGATTTTGACCACCCTGTATAAAAATTCATTGCATCACCACATTATGTATAATTTGTATAATCCTATTATTGATAAAGGTGAATTTATACTTTTATATACAAGAACATATTTATTTGTGAGTTTTTGACCATATGGATTTATTATACACCTGTCTTGCAGACTACAACAGCAGAGCAGCTTCTGGAATTCTTTAAGCAAGTTGGGGATGTCCGCTTTGTCCGTATGGCTGGTGATGAGACTCAGCCAACCCGGTTTGCTTTTGTAGAGTTTTCTGACCAGAATTCTGTGACGCGAGCGCTGACATTCAATGGAGTTATGTTTGGTGATAGACCACTTAAGTAAGTGGCTTTGCCTAGTGTTTAGAATTATTGAAATCAAGTTTCTAAATTTATTGTTGCCAGTTTCTGTAAAATGTGTGTTTTATGCCATCTTTCATCCTAAATGAGCCGTTGCTTTTGTCATGTGTGGAAAGCAATTTATGGATCATTTCCAATTGAACATCTTCTTCCTAAAACCAGAGACGTTCTACTTGCACAAAAGTGATGTGAAGTAATTTATTGTCAAACATTGTGTGATAGTTGTAGAAATGTTAAGTGTTAAGCATTGTATTTGTAAAATTCACCTTTGCAGTTTTCCCTTCATATCTAGGAATTAATAGCTGCTAAACTGTTATGCTGATCCTCTGGTCCAAGTGATTTCTGACTTGACTGAGGGCCAGCATCACAGACTTCTGTTTGCTTCAAAATTGCCTATTTACCCATGAAATTTATGTGTAAAGCCATTAGACACAGCCCTTATGAATTCTTATTTCTTGCAAAGTTTCAAAGTATTGTAGTAAAAAGTAACCTGGCTAGAAAGATTTCTGAGGTTTACACGTCCAGTCCACAAATTAATATCTACTATCCATTATTTCTAAGATCCATGCAGACTGCTTAATACTCCTTTAACCACCTTGGCGGTATTCCCGAGTGCGGCTCACGGTAAATTTTACATAACAAAAGAGGCAACCTCAAGCCAAAAAAAAAAAAAAAATTCCACATGCTGCCCTCTATCCTGCGGTGTCCTCAGTGATCTGTGGCCAGCTTCTGCATAACGTTCTCTGTGTGGTCGATGTGATGCGTGAATCGTCGGTAGGCTGGAGAGGCATGGCTTGGCAAGAAAATTAAAAGCAGTTACATTGTAATCTGTTTTTAAAACATTAATCCCAGTGATAGTTATAAAAAATAAATCCAAAAGTTTATTCTATTATTGTACTCTTGTTTGGACAAATTTTATATATATATTTTTTTTAATTATTTAAAAATGTTTATTTATAATTTTATTTATAAAAATGTTTAGATTTAACCACCCGAGCGATAACCCCGACCTTGGTTCGGGTTTAAAATAGTTACAATTATCGATAACCCCGAACTTTTCTCACTGTATGAAAATACAGTGGGAAAAGTTCAGGTTTATCGATCACTTACCTGGTCCCGCTGCGATCCAGCGTCGATCTCCAGCGTCGGGTGCCCTCTCCAGGAAGAAGAAGCCGGCCGGCGGAGAAGAAGAAGCCGGCCGCCGCCTTCTCCCTCCGTAGCGTGTACATCGGCGCGTGTGCGGGAAATTCAAATTGAAACTCATTCAAACACATTTTGTATTGGATTGAATACAAACTCCTGTATCCTATCCAATACAAAATAATTCAAAATAAATACAAAGTATGTAATTGGTAAATTCAAACTCTCATTTTGTATTGGATTGGATACAGGAGTTTGTATTCAATTCAATACAAAATGAGTGTTTGAATTTTGTTCTCATTTTTTATTGGATTGAATACAAAGTCCTGCATCCAATCCAATACAAAATAATAGAAAATATATTTATGTGGTTTTGTCTATAGGTATGTGACGGACACTAGGGAGGTGTTTTAGAAAAATATATTACTATACATTATACCGAATTATCGCATTTTCAGTATTTTTCATTTATTTATGTATTCTTGTTTAAGCTGATTTTTGTGTCTTTTATTTAATTTTATTAAATTTTTATTTTTTTTTTACATGATTGTGTGTTTCAAACATTTTTTATATTCATGATATCTACTAGAACCCTGTTCGGACATATTTCTATAAGTTACAGGTCTACAATTTAAAAAACTAAATTTCATGAAAAACAGTGTAACGCTTTTGGAACAGAAATCTAGATATCAGTGTAACGCCCAGGTGGTTAATTATAAAATATTAATTTTATGATTTGTCTTAAACTTTATCATACCAGGAATTATTCCTAAGAATTACTGGCCCAAAATAATAAACAACAAATTTCCACGCAAAACAATGTACCACTTTTGACATAAAAATACGGACATAATTAGACTGTCAGGGAGGTTAAAGCAGAACTAAACCTGCCCAACTCGACTATCCATATTCCATCAAAGTGCACCGCCATCTTCCTTCTCTTCTTCTTCATGGCTGTGCCAGGATGATGTGACTCCCACACAGGAGTACGAGAGTTCATTTATCCAAGGCGCACACAAGGGAAGCTGAGATTTCTGGTCCAAGCTTAGCTATTGTGACCTTTCCCTGATGCAATCCGGCAGTTATGATAGACTAATGCACAAGGGACATTGCCTATACCTTTCTGCAATACCCACCTGCCTGATCATGTATTTTGTTAAGTGGGTCTTTAGTTACACTTTTTAAAATACTTATTTTTCCTTCCAAATATTTGTAATTCTGTTTAGGCAGTCTGAAAATCTTGTGAAACCCCTGTCATATAATTTCTCCAGTCCCTCACAACCTCTATTTCTTTATTAAGGTTTCACACCAGCCTTTGATTGCATGGTGGAGTAGAAGCAGCATCAGTGGGAATGCCTTTTGCTATGTGACTTGCAGTCATACTTGAACCCTGTTGTTCAAGAATACCACAGGAAATGTTCCCATTGGCTGATGTTTAGGGTTTTTAGAGGCAGTAAATGTTCAAACACTGTACATTCCAGCAATACATTATGGTGCAGAGTTTGTTGTTCCTACACAAAACTATTTTGGCATCCACTACTTGGGATTCTCCAATCTTCTGCGACACTGCCACTGAAGAGGATTGGGGGAGTGACCATGTGGCATTCTTTTTAATGCTTGCTGTGTAGAAATGACCAAGATTTAGTTCCGCTTCCAACTTTTATTTATTTATTTTTTTAATTTTTAGCAGTGTATGAAAAGTCTAATAGTCTCAAATAGACATAAAAAGGATATACATTTTTTGTAAAGCTACAAATAACTGTTTTGCCACAGTTGATTCATCTGTACACTGCTGTCTCATATCATGTAACTGTATGGATTACCAATACCGTACCACACCTTCAGTCCTGGTATTTCGGGTAAATATTGGCTTATTATGTCTTACTGGAGCTCAACTTTACCAAATTGATTGTGTTTATTATATAGAAGCATATGTATCTGCCAAAAATAAGATTTATTTGCAAAACAATAGATATTTCAGCCTTTACATATTTGTTTAAATTGTATGAAAGTTTTACTGTTGCTAGATTTTTATAGATTATTTTTTTTCACTCAGAATCAATCATTCCAACAATGCAATTGTGAAACCCCCTGAGTTGACCCCGCAAGCTGCTGCAAAGGAGTTGGAAGAGGTGATGAAGAGAGTACGAGAAGCACAGTCATTGATTTCTGAGGCCATTGAGCCAGGTATGTCATTTCACTGCCACATCTGGTGCATTGTACTTTCTGATGTTTATTCATAATATTTAAAAAAAAAAAACAAAACACTGTAACAGTTAATGCTACGTTTTATGGACCACACCCACCAGTAGTGCCCAATGCAAGAATAAGGCAAATTTCCTTGTGTCCATATGACTTCAATTGCCTGCACTGGTTCACAGCACATTTTGATGTGGTGGATCTTCCATAGTAATGGAGAGTCCACTGCAGTAGCAGAAAATATATACATTAATAACGTTAATGTACTTCTCTATGAACCAGAGCAAGTTATACATTACTGCTGTGGATCTGTTCATTCAGCAAAACATGGATAGCTCATACTTTAGGACAGCAAAGTAAAATGTTGTTTTTAGGACATACATTGCTTTCTTTTCATGAGATTGTCACAATTATTTTAATTGTTAATGCAATTCATAGACAAAAATATTTAACAAAAATTCACTTTGCATTCTAATTTATTGTTGTTGTGAAAATTAGATCCCGGTAAACCAGTTGACAAGACATCACAGAAACACTCCAGATCTCACTCACGTTCGCGCTCTAGGTCCCGATCTAAATGGAAGCGTTCTCACTCAAAGCACAGGTAGGAAAGAGGCGCTATAATGGTTGAGGGTCAATTTTTTTTTTTTTACACTTTTACTATGTCATTACTTTTATTGGAAGTTCTTTTTTGCTGCTGTATTTATCATATAAATATATAGAAGCGGTCCTCTCCCCCACTGGACAAGGCAGTGTTACGGTGTGGAGCTGTGTAAATTTAAGGATGGGAGTTCAAATCCCCTTTGCCAGAAAGAACAGCTCACTGTATTTAGTTTTAGGAATATTCTGGCAAAAGTGAAATAGAATTTATTTGTGTACATATAACATTTTTACAAAAATGCTATACCCTTTTTTACTCTTCAACTCTTGTGCCCCTGTTCCAGTGAAAGTTTCACTTTGAGGAGCTCATTCTGTTCCATCCTGTTCACTAGCTGTAGCCATAACATCCCAAGAATGAGGTCCATGTATCTAATGTGTTGCTAGAATAAATAAATAGAGTAAGGTATGTTCTAAAACCAAGAGGGTATTTCATATATGACTCTTGATAATGCTTTTGTATCGTTCTGCACTAAATATAACTTTTGAACCATGTTGCATTCTAGCGTTTTTATTTTATGCTCCTATAAGTTTGTGTCCTTTACAATTTTATTAAATATTAAGATTTTATTATTGTTTCAAAATACTTTTGACACCATTTATTGTTGACCAACCTGTATAGAAGTCGATCACGTAACCGCTCCCGGTCCAGACACAGAGAGCGACGGAAAACTAAGAGTCCCCACAAGAAACACTCTAGATCCAGAGATCGACGTAGATCAAAAAGCCGATCACGGTCCAGGTAATTGTAATACTAAGTTCATAACATTTTTTATTATTCATTATGGTGTTAAGACACTAGCTAATTTTGTTTTACCACACAGACTATAGTTAGAGGAAACCTGTGCTGAGACAGATACATAAACATTTTATGATTCTTGTGTACTTCTCCCTCTTCTAAGCATGGTACAGCGAAAGTAAACACTTTGGAAAACAATAGAAAAAAACACCCCTAAAAGCCCATTTCACACATGTTAAACTTGCTGGAATGCAATCTGTCCCCAAGAAACATTTACTCCACTTAGGCCAGAAAGACTTTCTTTTAAAGGCTAAAAATCCCAATTATTGTCCTGTGGCTGTTATTATAATGTTAAGCATCCCTTCAGGAGGGTTCCCACGACTGAATCAAGTCAGATAGTATCACTGCCTTGGACTATGTCAGAGAAGAACAGGATAAATAGCTCAAATCAAGAAGTAGAGAAGTCAATCCAGTCTATCATGCCTTGGCCTACACTTGCTAATGATTAATATTTCTTAAGGTAGCATCATAACCAAGAGCTATCAGATACCTGTGTCCCTCAATGAACTGGGAAAAAGAGTTTGACCTGTTAACGCAAGATGAATTTCTACGTCAAATTCTTGCCCTGCCATCCAGTTGTCTTAGTACAATCTAGTAAAAATTGCTAGTCCAGGCAAACTTGTTCCGTTTCAAATCATCTGGTTTTCATAAAAGTGGTTGCTGTAGCCTAATATACTTTTTTTGCCCAGCATAAGCAGAATGATAATATGAGAAATTATGATATCCAGCAGACTCCTCCATTGAGTCGTGTCATAACATTATATGGCCGAATGATAGATGTCTTGGCTTATCAACCTAAAGTAGACCTATCAACACATTTTTTTACTTTATATAAAAGGGTATATATATTTATATAAAGAAAAACTGTGTTTTTTTTCCCCCCTTCTGTCTTTTCTGCCATGGTAAAGTGATGTTACTACAACTTGTATCATACAAGCTATTTTCCAATTTCTGAAGTGCAGTTACTTGCTGCAGAGATCAACTAGTCCCCCCATGTTTTTTCATGGTGAGTTAGTTGGCTGTTGCACCCTTCTTTAACAGTCATTAATGACTCTTCCTCACTTTTCGTCATCTGAGGTTAATAGAATGCTGTCATTCTGCATTATGTATTCAGCGTATACCGTATATACTCGTGTAAAAGTCGATCTGCGTATAAGCTGAGGTACCTATTTTTAACTTTGAAAACAGGAAAAATTGATTGACTCACGTATAAGCCGAGGGTGGGAAATTCTGCAGCTACTGGCAAGTTTCAATATTCAAAATACCAAAAAAATTGCATACCCTGTTTCCCCGATTATAAGGCACTGTCTTATATTTTTTGAAATGCCAAAATATGCCCTAGATCTTATTTTCAGGGGATGTCTTATTTTTCCATGAAGAAGACTACAGTACACATTCTGATCACTCTATGCAATGATTGTCCCCTTCTGATCACTCTATGCAATGATTGTCCCCTTCTGATTACTCTATGCAATGATTGTCCCCTTCTGATCCCTCTATGCCATTGATTGTCCCCAGACAAGCCAGGAGCAGACACGTGCTGCAGCCAGGAGCAGACACGTGCTGCAGCCAGGAGCAGACACGTGCTGCAGCCAGGAGCAGACACGTACACACAGGATCAAATATCGGAGGATGTCTTATTCACAGATGAGTGTCTTATTTTAATTATTTTTTCAAAAATCGGGGGTGGCTTATTTAATGGGGATGTCTTAAAATCGGGGAAACACGGTAAAACAGCTATTACAGCCATAATTTGGTAAACAAATACCATAGTGAGAATTTTGTGATTAGTTAGGTATACTACTTACCAAACCCAACCACTAAATTCTCTTTGACCTCCCTGGCGGTATGATTCTGTCCGGAAAAAGTGGCTGAAAGCGGTACAAAGCGCTGCAAAGTACTGCATTCAGCCACTGTAGCCCCCCTACGGTTCTATTTCTCTCCGTATTTTCACGCAAAAAGTGTTAAATTTTTTGCATAGAAATTTATTTTACATTGTAGGCCTATAATTCTTAGGCATAATTCACCAAAATATGTCCAATATTTAATTAATTATTAAATTTTACAATAAACTTTACATAAAAAAAACTCAATACAGCTGTTTTGTATTAATTTCAATACAAAATTATTTGAATTTCCCGCCGCTCCTCCCACCTGCATCAACGTCACCGGAGAAACCCCAGAGATCTTTGCATTCGGTGGCTGAAGACAGATGATGTGTCTGGAGGAGCTGCGGGGACCAGCAGGACGACATAGGAACAAGGTAATTGGGTTTTTCAGGAGTAATCTGATGTCATACATTGTTGTATCACAATCAGATTGCAATGTAACGGTATTTACTACCGTTCGCTCCTTTGAATTTGGCGCCGGAGTTACGCAGGCGTGTAGCCCCCGTAACTCTGGAGTAATTCCTGCGTACCCCCGCCAGCTTTTGCGTCCAGCGTATTTCCGCTGCAGCCTGATGGCATTGTCATCAGGTGACAGAAACCGCTGGACGCGGCTGACGAATCGGGTGCCTCCATGCACCTGGCTGGCGTATAAGCCACGGGTGACTTTTTCAGCACATTGGGTGCTGAAAAAGTGGGCTTATACGCTGGTATATACGGTAAGTTGAAAAAACAACATAATACATAACTTTGTTGCATTTCTTTTCCAATCATGAGCCAGTTACCCTATATTTGGTCCTAATTATTGCTTCTTGGTTTGTTTTACATTCCCTAAAAAGACTATTAAGATGATCCGATTATCCCATTTCTCCAAGAATTTCCCACCGTTCGGATTCACTAATGCTTTAGAGTAGTTTGTAAAGCACAAAAAAAATTGCTTTTGAATGCCCTTGCTTTTTACATTAACCAATGGATTTTGGCATGGCCAGAATGTGAGAAAACCCAAAAGTTTTTAAGGCAGAAAATACAATATCTGGCAGCAGCAACGGTTACATTGTTGTCAAAGTCGTATATCATACACCAAGTTGTTCATGGTACATTTTCTGTAATGAGAGGAATCTCTATGATTTGCTGTTAGGGTTTTTGCGTTAACAGGAAGTTGTACCACAGTATGGTGTTTCTGATTTAGATGTGTTACAGTACATTTAAAATGACATTTAAAAGATTTATACTACATTTACTTTGTTGTTTTAGAGATAAGAAGAGAGACAAGGAGAGAAGTAAAACTAAGGAAAAGGAGCGAACAAAAGAGAAAAATGATAAAAGAAAAAAAGAGAAAAGGTCTCGAAGCCCTACAAAGAGCCACTCGTCTTCTGTCAGAAGGTCCCGCAGTGTTAGCAGGTATGGTTGTCACCTTTTTCTTCAATGTATATAGTTTAATAAATTCGTATTATTATTTTTTTTTAATTTGAGAATATTGAGCTGTTCAGCTGTGTCTTTGGCTCTGAAGGAACTGACCTTCTGATATGTCCATAATAGTTATACAGTAGGACAGATCTGAGTATAAACCATTTAATTTACCACTATGTTTTTTTTTTTTTTTTTGTGAAAACTTGAAACTTCTAGAACTTTCAGACTTTATTTAGAGGGTGGTTTGGGTGGTGGAAATCAAATGTAGGGCTACAATATTTAACCCCTTAAACAAGTCTCCTATGCAATAAAAGCTTCTGACCTTCCCATTCTTTCTGTAGAATGTACACGGAGCTTCTCATGTGTAGCATCATGTTTTCTTGCAATGCTCATGACCTGGGATTAAATACCTCCCATGGACATGTTCAAGAGTTTCATCATTTTGGATCAGCCAACCAAAATGGAAGAAAACCAGACAAAGATGCCAATGAGAGGATGTCGTATCGCTGGAGAGGGGGCACATGAATCTTAAATCCGCTTTAAGGCATTCTGTCAACATAAATTGCGGATCAACTGATTCTGGAATTGCTTGAAGTCCAGTATTATGAACTGCAATTACCGAACACCTGGAAACACTAGGTACATCTGTGATGTCAGTGCTTTCTCATCTAAGCAATAGAATTTTGAATTTTTATTTGGATGATCAATAGTGACAGTGGATATATACATACCAAAGTTCAGGGTTACCTAATATACTGTTTTTATTAAGACCAAGTTCATTTTTTTGTGAAAGACATTCTATTAAAGTCTGTCCTTTTAAATTTGCAGAGAAAGGCGTAAAAGAAGGAGTCAAAGTCTTTCCAAATCTCCCAGAAATTCTAAGACTGCAAAAAGGGTTTCTAGGTCTCCTACTCCAAGAAGGTACTAAAATGGTGGTAAAATACTGGATTCTGCTTGTTAATAATTGGACACAAATTGCTAACATGTTATTCATGAAAGTTCTTTTCATGACACAAGATGGTAACATCGGTTGTTTTTTTATTGCTGTCTCTCTCTATTCTTGATGACTGGGGATAATAGGCTTCAATAATTTACAGTGATCAAAAGGAATTCTTACAATCGAAACACCCTCACATTGGAGACATTTGCCTTATGTTGTGTATCAAAAACTTTAAAGCCCAGAAAAAAATGCTTAGGTATACTGCTTATAATGCTTAGGTATACTGTTAGTGATAGATACATTTGTGACTTGGAGCATTCCATTGTTAAAGAAATTTAGTTCATTCTCCAGTATAAATGTATATAGTGTATATATACTGTGACAAATTGAGGGTTTCCCGCTGTAATATGATAATAATAGAATGATAATTTGTTTATTTTTTTATCGTTAGGAAAAGGAGCACGTAGCAAATCAACAATTCTGTGGTTCTACAATAGCAATGCAGCGGACAAACATGAAGGACACTCCTAACGCAATGGAAACTGTAAACTGAACAAGGGGCAAGTAGAATAAAACAGTCATGGGTGCTGCTCCGCTGAGGACTCGTCTGTTTTACCAAGTGGGCATTATGTGATGTCCTTACCACAACACACTGCATTTTTTTTTCTCTGTCATCTGTTTACCACGTTGTGGTGGTACACATGTGAACTGACAAATTGGATCACAAGAATATTTATTATCTTCCAACATGTTTGTGAAGGCTCTTTTAAACCAAATTTGTACTAGTGATGACAGTCATGCTGTGTGTACTCATGGTGACTGTTTTTATTTAGTTTTTTTTGTTTGTTTGTTTTTTTAAGCCTTCTCAAATCACAGGTGCCAGACATTGTGAGGCACGAAAATATATATATATTTTTTTTAACCTTTCTGTTTTGAATCCTTTATTTTCACAAAGCCTAAAAACTGACCAACAACTGTTCTCCTTGGGCTTTTAATACTAAACAAAGTATATTGTTACATGCTTTTTATTCCATTTATGTTCTCATACTATGAATACCAGTGTTTTTGGTTGAACTGACCCATCCTTTTATTGGATTTTTGTGTAGGCTAAGCAGATTAAGCAGAGGGCCAAACTGAATAAGTAAATCTTCATATGGCTGAATTATGTAAACTGAGGACCACGCCAACAGGGCTCCAGAAAAATACTGTAGAGCTTCAGTAATTCACATAATAATTGCAACATACTTATGCCATAAACCATTTTTTGATGCATTCAGCAGCAAAATGATGGAATATAACCTTAACCAGTTGAGGCCTGCTTATGGCCAAGTTTGACACCCCTTGTCAAGGCTTTGTGATGGTGACAACCAAAATGCTTCTTTAACATTTGAGACAAGGTAGTTCCTTGAGTGGATTACTTGCTCTACCATTCTTTAAACTGCCATTGTTGGCTGTTGCTAATGTGCAGCTAACATGCCCTTTAAATAAAATTACTACAGTGCTGAAGTGCAGGCCCTGGTGTTTAAATGGACCATAGCCCTAAGCTGTAGAGTCTCAACTTCTATACAAGCTGAAATTAAAACTGAACTAAAGTTTGCTGCCGGACCTCAGGTATTTTACCATAATGTGAAAGTGGTATTTTACATCAGTTTCTTTGAATTTCCACTCACTTGTGACAGAGCATCTATCCCTATCCCATTCTTTCAAAAACAATGCTTTAATGTCACCCCAAATAGAATTCCAGGCCCTCTGTGTTACTTTACAGATAGACCTAAAATACATAGGGATTGACCAACACAGCACTGTGGATACCTATAGCTGCATTGCTGCAGTTAGGCCTGATCTGGTTCCCTGAAGTGCTTTGAATAGACCCATAATTTGCAATATCCCAACAATAACAAGGTAATAGCTTTAACAAAACTTACTGAGAATTATGGCACCCTTAGTGAAGTTGTAAAGCGACACTGTTCCTGTTTTCAAAAATGTTGAACCCTGTAAAAGTTTTACACTTTCCTATCAAGGTGGATGGAGTGTGAAATTGTTGCCCTGTCAAAAAAGAACTCTGAGAGCCGCTGCTATCAGACACTACCAGGTCTTCCAGCCAATACCTAACTACTGTGTAATATTGTGATATGTTGGCTGACTGGAGTAACCCCCGTGCCCAGTGGAGCACATAGTGACTTTTTTAGAATTCAAATGCCCCCAGCATTTTTAGACATAGAAGAGGTAAACACCCTGCCTATGGGAAAGGTAAGTATAAAGTTACTTTTGTTATAGGGTGTTTTTTTCTACTTTTTAAGAGGGTGATTTTGAAGCCAAAACTATAATAAGAGAAACCTAGAGACGGCCATTACTGATGATCTGAAAATTGCCACCTTATCGGGATGCCAGGTCTCAGTTTTCTACAGTTCAGGGACCTTAAAGTTTGAATTAATAGTCTTTGATTCAAAGACTTCTAGATGTGGTTCTCTGTCCATGAATTGCCAGTACAGTGGGAGTGGAGTTGCGCTGTGCAGGCTGTATGATGAGTGTGGTGCACTGCAGCCTATGGACTGGTTGTGGTGGTGCCCTATGCTATGGGTGTGGTGGGGAACATTGCCGCCTGTGCAGTTGTGCTGTCTTCAGGCTCTACAACAACTGTGGTACTTTCAGATAATATTTACTAGAGGCGGGCAGCATTTTTTCTTCTCTGCTGTGCTGTATGCATACAATGGAAACAATGCAACAAGTTGCAAGTCACAAGAAACAATACAAACTACACTTACACTTTAAGGCCCACAAAACACTATTGTTATTGTACTGCAATGTTCAGGTTCAGTAAACAGGATAGGGTATTGTATGAAAAATATTTTTCACTGTAAAGCACAAATAATGCTTCAGTGCCTTTTAAAAGTGCATAGTCCTACATGTCTACAAGATCTCCACCAAAACGGTTTGCTAACATAACCGTGGTTTTCTCGATTACTGCAACCTGTCAGTTTCAGACTAATGAAACCTTGTGATGCTTTGAGCAAAACTTGGGTCAGATGTGTTTTTTTTTTTTCTTTCAGAAAGTATGAAACAAACCATCATCACTAACAGGACGTAACTGTAAATATCCACAAAGTAGGGGCAAACATCTAATATTTACAGTGGTCACTGGAAATATACCTCCATTAGAAAATACACCCTTTACTTCTGTTTCAGTAACAACCAAAAAATTCTGGATTTACCTAATTTCTATGTCTGGATATAATTGATCACCATGATAGACAGTCTCCACAGTGGAGAGCGAGCAATAAAAAACATTTTAGAGGTTCCTACTCGTACATTGGCTGGAGTTCTACTTTAAGCAGAACAGAATGACATGGTTGGAACTTGCCAAAAGCAGTAATTAAAAGGTGGATGTCCCTCACTTCTGTAACTGTCTTGATTCCCCGTTAATGTGAGTAATTTACCTCATTAAAACGGTTAATTGTCTAAAATGTAATATTAATAAATGTATTATTTAAAAAAACTGTCACACAAATTGTTTTTTGTTTTGTTCAGAAATGTGCTCATGTTATCCTTGACTTCTGGTAATGTATAAACTGTTGCTGTCCAAGTAGTTTTGGGTGGCACCACAACACACTTTGCTAGCACATCCCAGTACACAGTGGTGATTCATCTGTGCCGTATGTTGTGCAGCCCTATGACAACCTGATTTGTTTGTTGGCTCCCCCATTCAACATAAATGCGCAATAATGTCTTATTACAGCACATGGTAATTTTAACATCTGTGGAAGTCAGTGTTTCCCTGAACGCAAATGCTTATATTGCAAAGTTGTTTAGTCAGCAATAACTAGCATGTCCATTAATACAAATGTGTCTCAACAAGTACAATTATTTTATTGCAATTAAACTTTATTGCAAGTGTACTATGCTAAGTGAAACTCAACTTTTGTGTTTAGTATTAAATTCTCTCTGCTTTGTGATCTTGATATCAGTTAAAATAACTTCCTTGATCTAAAGGGAATCAAAGTGTACGTTCTGCCAATTATAAATGCATGATCAGTGCCAATGTAGTAATGTGAGAAAAACAGAGGGGAGATTTTTAGGCTGTCATTCAGTGTGCAGAGTTTCCTGTCTTGGTTACATTTGAGTTTTTAGGCATTACAGGAGTCTGAAAAAGAAACTTTAATATAACTATAAATTTTATTAAAACTGTTATAAAATAGCACCATGTACAAGAATAAACCAATATTTTAATAATGTAGTTTTACTTTTATCATTATATGAAATTGATTCTCCTTTTAAGGGTGCCAAGATAGGTAAGTTTTTTTTGCTTTTCAACAACATGGCCTTATCTCAAATGGAACATGCATGATGTATTTAAACTGTAAGTTGTCTTGGGTACAGTAAGCCCTGAGGGACCAGTTGAAGTCCAAGTTTCGCAAATTTTTGTCTACTAAAAGGGGACCCTGTGCCATTAAACAAATGCCTCATCCTTTATTAATATATATCAACATATTCGAAGATGTACGATACAATGTTCAAATACAATGATGTGGGATTTTCAAGGCATTGTTCGTTCAATATATAGGTTAAGATTAAAATATTCAGATTTTATTTGAAACTTGTAAAAAAACAAACATGATATTTCAACAAAGGTGACTTACATATATACCCTCCAAACAGGGTCTGTCTGTGACCAATGATGCAATCATCAGAAATTCCCAAACATGAGGTGAGTGCCTTGAGTTCCTTTAGGGATGTTTGGTAACAATCTACCAATTCCAAAAACAATGAGAATGATGCAGTTCTTGCGGTGTTTAGAAATGTATAGATTGTATCATGGTTATGACGATGATATTTTTAATAAACTGGATTTATATAGTGCCAACCTATTACGCAGCGCTGTACATTGAAAATGACAGGCAGATTTAGACTGGGAAACAGGTGGAAGAGAAAACCTTCCCCTAAAGAGTTTACAATCAAGGGGTCGGAGAAGTATCACACAATGGAAGGGGAGATATGTAATGGTGGCTAAGTAGTGAGGGTATTAGGAGACATAAGAAGACAGGTAGGCAAGTTTGAAAAAAGTTGGGTTTTGAGTGCTTTTTTAAATGGGCAGAAAGTAGGAGCAAACTGAACAGGAGGAGTAACACTGGAAAAGAGAGTTAGGGCAGCTCTAGAAAAGTCTTTGAGCCTTGCGTGTGATGAGGTTATGAGTGAGGAAGTCATTAGTAGGTTATTGGAGGAGCGAAGAGAGAGGCTAGGGGAGTATTTTTCTACCAGGTCACAAAGGTAAATGGGACAAGAACATGCTGCGTTATAAGTCGGGGCTAGATAAATACTGGCTAATAATGGTTAAGTGTTTAAAAACAGACCACCACATGGAGACAATACATCTATGTATGTCTCCTATGTTGAAAAAGTATGAATTTATACACGTTTGTAATAAAAACTGCAGATATTTAAACTAAATTTTTTTTTTGTCCAATATATTTGTGAATATATTAGAAATTTTGACATTTGTAATAAGGTGAACCTGCCACACTTTATACTGCTGGCTATGTTTCCTCTTTGGCAAGCTGAAGAACAGTTTCTAGCACAGACATGGTTTCATCTTGTGTGAGTGGAGCTTGGGCAGACGGACACCATTGATTCTGATAATCGCTGTACATATTGGATTCAATTTCTTTGACACACAAATCCTTTGGCGTAGACAAGACAAGAACTTTTTCAATCACCTCCAAGTCCATACTTCCACAGCTCATGTCCTCTTGCGTCTGAAGCAACTGGAACGATTTGCTCTGGAAAAACACATATTTGGATATGGTTAGTTTTTCTTTGCGGATTTATTTTACCAAAATGGTAAGTGTACATTTTAAACTAGAGGGTAAAATGACTTGTAAATGGGTAGCAGTATTAATGATCATGTGTGCTCCCAATGCTACTGGAAAGGGAACAGTGGGGACCTTTTACCTTCTGATACTTCCTTTTGGCTTTGTGCCCTTAAAGAGGATCCCAATAAATAAATTACTTTTATGATTGTTTTGTGCTTGATATCCTGTAAGCCAGATGAAACATTTGCTCTTTCAGTCCCCTTTCAAGTAAAAATTAGCTTGCACTATATTAGTTAGACTTGGGAGCTGACCTCACAGGAAGCTTCCAGACACAAATAGGTCAATATTTTTAGGGTCACTTCTTGTTATTTTGCTGCCTTATGTTGGCATCCCCATTGCAGCTTTATTTAGTCCAACTGGTGATCTGGTCATGTTAAGAGTGCTCTGATCAGAGAACACCTGGAAACTGACAATTTTTTTTCTGTACATGGGCACTTGATTGGACTGGAATCCTGGTAAAATCTTTCTTGACTTTTAGACCTCTGGTATTTTTTTTCTGGAAGCAGTAGAGTGGTCTCCCAAGCTGTGTTGGACCTGGAGGTTGTTGAAAGAGGTCCTATGACCCCTTCATGGGCTGAGGGTGGTAGCTTGGTGTTTTTTTTTGGGAGGGGGTTAATGAAGCCCATAATGTTAAGCTTCCTGAGGATCTGTTGAGCTTATCACATTAGCTGTTTCCCAGGATCTGCCAGCCATCACTGGACTAAGCTTTTAACTTTTAAGTTATTCTTTACAGTCTGACAAAGACTCTGCAATTGTCAGCTTTTCCGAAAGGTTGGCAGTTAGTGGATCCCTAAGCAGATTCGGCATATGGAACAGTGACAGGCTTAAGTTTTGCTTGGTTGTTCTATTCTTGGTTTTCTCTGCCCCAGGTTTCCTTTACTGATCTCTTCTGAAACTTTGTAGGCCTGGCCTGTCTTGTGATCCTTATTTAGCTCCTACCTAGGAGGATAGACTTTGCCAGTATCCCCTGTTGTTCCTAGTCGTGGCTGTACAGTTCCAATTGCTACCTAAATATTAGTAAGTGTTCTTTGTAGCTATTGCTCTAAATATAATCCCTACTTATTTGTAATGAAAGTATATATATATATATATATATATATATATATATATATTTTTTTTTTTATTGGTTTGACATACCTTTGTCGCAGGCTCTTCATTGATGCTGCTTAGGTGACTGAGATGTGGGGTGGGGATTTTTGGAAAATACCAGTTCTTTGTTCTGTGAAGAACAACACCGTATATATATATATTTTTTTTTAAATATATTGTAAATAATACAGTTTATTTTGTCTTCAGGATATAATATATTTATCAGTGGTTTGCAAACCTTCTTCCTTTGACACCTGTAACTCAACACAAAAATTGTGCAAATGTTAGGGACTAACAGCAGTGGATGTCAGCTAGGATACAATCTCTCTAGTTTCACATGTTCCATAGTCTGTAAGAGCTAAACATAGCAGTAGCTTGTTCAGTGGTAATAGATTTCTTTTACATACATACTGTATAAAGAAAACTGTGCAGATGACGGGGGTTATTACTTTACAGATATATTACTTTACATATGTAGCGCTAATCAAAAGAAGACAATAAGACTGACACAAACAATAAAACAGGACTGAGCTCATTGCCAGTGTACTCCCTACTATACATGCATATCTGCCAACTAAAAATGCAGATTTACCAGTTTGCAAGTGCAGATTAAAAACCAAAACTGAGGGCTGCATGCTACTTAAATTTTAGAGAGTTCTGTAATTTCTTAGCAGTCTTAATACCTCCCTCCCTTAATACCTCCCCAGTTACACTGAATATAGGTGACCAGATAAAGTTAAAACAAACTGTTTTTAAATATTGTGATCTAGGTCTGCTTACAATAGTATTGAAGATGGTTAGGCTAGATAAGGCAGAACTGAACTTCAAAATGTACAGACTATAAATTTTTACCTAATTTTGCTTCCCCTTACAGACACTTCAGAATTTTTTGGGTACTTTTTGCAAGAGAACTTTAGGAGAAATTTTCTGCAGGCGATTCTGGGAGGAAGAGTCAGAAGTTCCTAATATAAAGCAGACAGTATGCTGCATTTTCCCTCTAATAAAATATTGTAGCATTAGCTATTGATAAATGATAAAAAGGGGGCAGAGAATATACAAAAAGGACGTCTTCATGCAGGTAGCATAGGGCAGTATGATCTACACATATGTATCTACACATACCTGTTTAGTATGTAGGCACAGACGCTGACAACAGTCACTGCTATAATTACCAGTCCAACACATGTAGATATTATGATGATCTGAAATTCACCTTCAGCTGTGTGAAGAGACAGAACATTTTTTTTAACCCTTATTAGTAAGGTTTAAATACTCAATGTGAAAGTAACCAACCTTTCTATGTTAAGCTGATAAAACGGCTACTGGGAAACCCTGAAACATTTCTTTTTATTTTTTTATGAATATTTTCAAAAATGGGTATACAAATATTTTCCATAATATACAAAAGGCAATAAATCAAAACATTTGTACAACATACAAAAATGGGGGGGCAAAAATTTATGGTGAATCGAAAGACGCCCTATATAGACCGATAGATGCAGAACATTAAAGTGGGAATTAGCCTAGTAACAACTTTAACAGATATATTAAAGAAGCCATGGGCCAGAAACACCATTTCCATTAGCAAAGTTGAAAGATACAATATAGTACCCTGGCAGGTAAACCTAGGCAATCGGGATGAGCAAATTTAGACCAAAAACAACATTGACAAGACAAAGGGGAGTTGGGGATTTCAGCTTGGGGGATAGTTTGTCATCCCAAAGTTTTGTGGGACCGAAAGTGTGGCATTAGTCCGCAAACATTTTCCAATGAGTTTGTCCACCATTATAAATTATATGGTTAGCAATGACCAGTTGAAGTTTGGTGGCAGTGTGTTATGCAAGGCTTCCAGACCCTTTCAAATTTAACCATTAAATCATTTAAGACATTTTTTTAATAGTGGGGTACCATGGCATTTTACGTTTCACCTGTGTAACTGGGGAAGGGCAGAGCTCCAAGCTTTAGCCAGAACTTGTTTTGCTGCCATACAGATGAATTGAAGTAGAGGGAAACCATGAAACATTTATTTAATGAAACTGAAAAAAGCTCTTTTTAGCCTGTCAGTAATAGCTTGGCATTCTCTTTTCCTTCAACCCAAAAACAAAACTGGTATATCAAATTGGAATACTCACCTGTACCTGGGTCCAGGACTCAACCTCCTCAACCCTTCCTTCTTCTATCTAAGATGGTATTTCTTACTTGCTATATGAAGCTTCTTTCTAATAAGCCATACCTCTATCTGTCTCTGGTATTGTGGTTTTAAAGCGGAGCTCTTCAACAACATGCAAATGGCATAGATACAAAACTGTTATTCCATTTTCCTTGTTATTACAACAACATTTCTTCTGACTGGCCAAGCAAGGCCAATGTTAAGGTAAAATTAGTGGTATATGGTTTAGCATCATAATTTGGAGTTGGTAACTTCTAGTCTAGAAGTGTGGGAAACAATGGGGGTATATGCACATGCAGTCGGTCTGGTCTGTCTGAGTATTTGTTGGGTTAGTACAGTTTGAATCTAATATCACTAATGTCTCACCAATAATAATGTTATACTGATATACGTACACCTTTCATGTGGTCATTCTAAAGCAATGCAATTCATCCTTTAGCTGGCATCCTTATAAAGTAAAATGCTGGTTAAAGGATGATCATTGGTCAGTACTGGTAAGCACGGGCTATGGTCCCAGCTGCACACCTAATCTGAAGTCCCAACCCGAACTTTCTGAATGCAACATGTTTTTTATCATCTTCTAAGCCAATAAATTGGACAGACTCCTTGGTTTACTGCAACTCACTTCCTCTTGTAAGAATCGTTTGTTATATCTTATTCTGTTATTGCATTATTACTTGTTGCATGTTTTACTTACAAGTCTCTGTGTTATCTCTCTTTGTACACTTCCATAATGTGGTTTACATTGTCATAGTTTTTTTGTTTTACTAACACAATGACTTCTAAGCTTGACAACCAAGGAACAGTAATACCAATAAATAAAGAATAATTACCATGCTTGATGAACCTTTTATCACATATAAAAATGTATACACATTTTTTCTCCTTGTCTTCTGACCCAATTGTTATTCTAAAAGTTTACATTTCAATATACAGTTAATTCTTCAGTAGAATAAATGGTTTCTAATACCGTAATAGTGGGTGGTAAAAATAAGGGGGGCACTGGGTGGTCCTGCTCCTTTAATTGTCACTCCTGAGATTCTCACTTGATATTCATGACTGCTGGCCAGTTCCTTTATTTGATAAATTCTCTTACTTGAGACATTCACATTTATTTCTAGAACAAAGAAAACCATATTTTTACTTCCAAACATTTTGACACATTTTCTTTCTTTGATGTGTACAGTACCTTGTTAAACATAGATTGACCTTTCAGCACTTAAAAGGATGTATTCAACAACTCCAAAGTGTGACTTTGTTCATAGGCATTTTCCTATTTTTAACTGAATGTGAATTCTTATGAATCACAATTGGGGTTTATCTCTTCTAGGGCCTATGGTAACATGCGATGACTATTATTATTATTATTTATTATTATTAATAAACAGGATTTATATAGCGCCAACATAATACACAGCGCTGTACAATAAATAGGTACTATTACCGTTGATCCCAGGGTTTTTTTTTACTTCTACGTTTTCTACATATGTTGAAAATGCACAAAAATTACAACTGTACCTGTTAAAGTCTGAGAACCTAGAGTGGAACTTAAGTCCAGGTGGCTGTTGCAGAAACAGACAGGCGATGTCCCTTCTGCAATAACCACCCTTACCTGCCTGATAGCTGTCCTGTGTCAGCTCAGCAGTGATTGCCATGAAATCCCGGCTTCACTTGTACGTTCTGGGAATTAATCGACTCCTTACGTCATCCTGGCATGGCCAATCAAGATGACTAAAGATGATAAAGAGGAGGAAGAAAAAAAGGGAGATGATGGCACCCTGTGATGGACATGTGGAGATAGGCGAGTAGCACAGGTTGGGTTTGTTTCAACGCTGTAGGCATCAAAATTTTACAAGAAACTGTTAGAAGTAGTATCTTTCTAGCAGCTATTAAAACTAAAACATTATTTTTTTGGAGTGCCCAAAAGCTTTGAAGGACAAATGGCTTGTTTGTACAGGAGCAGGCCTATTTCAATATGGAATTTCAGAGATTTACTGCTAGAAAACATGTCCATACTGAATTGAAATTGCTTGGGTTAGAGCTCCAGCACATGATTTATTAAAGCTCTCCAAGGCTGGAGTGGATACACTTATCCGTAAACCTTGGTGATCTAGCTAGCCCATGTTTGCTGGATCACCCAAGTTCACTGATAAAAGTGTCCGGAGTAAAAAAAACACCGCTGTGGTGGGAATCATCTAAGTATTGTGGTACATTTATACTCACGTAGTGCCTTCTAAGCTAGTCTGTCAGTTCCCAGAATTTAAGAATAGTTCAGTTTCCTGACATTTGTCACCCTTTCCATATCCTCTGTAAAGGTGCGTACACACTTCCAATTTTTATCGTTCCAATCGAACGACGAACGATCGATTGGGCAAAAAATCGTTCGTAAAAAAGTAACCAACGACGCCGACGAACGAGGAAAGTCGCTGGAAACGAACGACCGGACCGGCGGATCAGATCGGATTGGACGACGATCGTTGAACATCGTTCGTGTGTACGGTCGTTCGTTGATCGTCCATGGTCAGAGCATGCGTGATGAACGAACGTCCGTTCACTTTCATGTCGTGCACATAGTTCCTCTATCGCTTAAACGATCGTATCTAGTGTGTGTACAATATCTACGAACGATCGTGTCGTTATCTCTATGCGCAGGATCGGTGCTATACGATCGTTCGTGTATATCGTGCAGGAACGTTCGTCGTTCGTTTTCCGACGATAATAATTGGAAGTGTGTACGTAGCTTAAGTCCATGCAATTTTCTGTATTTGGTTAATCTATTTCAACTGATAGGACATCGCCCTTGTCGGGTTGTATGTATAATCTTTAGTAATCTGATCATCCAGGGTTGTGTGCTTGTATCCTTTTTTTTTTATATTGTGTCCAAACATGAAGATGCTTAAAAAAAAAAATACTACATATTGTATTGTTTTTGGTGGAAATGTGATGCCATTCATACCTTGAGTGATGTTATTCACTATGTCTGTGTAGAATATTGTATAGAACAGTAAAAATCCCAAGCAGTCCTCTTCTGGAATTTCATCCCATTCAATCACAGCAGAGGTTTTGGTGACATTTTTTATGGTCACATTCGGTGGGCTGGTCCTGGGAGCTTCAAATAATGACACTGTTAGCTTTGATATACAAATAACAAGTAATTTTAGTTTTTAATTAGTTTGCATTTCTAAGCAGTCTTTGGGAAGGGTTGGGTGTTCAATTATTTTCTGCTTTGACCCTTCTGTTTGTACTGGTGACGGTTATCACTGAGACAAAAGGAAATTACAACATTTTAAATTTCTTCTCAGAACAAAAGTTGGGTCACCTGCTCCGAGGACAACTCTATTAGAAGTAAATTACCTTTGAGAGATTTCCAATTCCTATCCTGTGTCATCGGGGCAAGGCAAGGCCATATATACTTTAATTGATTCTGTATTTATGCTATACACTATTGATGTATTGATGTTCATTTCACATAAGGGGTATGAAAAATGATTTGCATGGCTCTACCCACTCCCAATATGCGGTTTAAATCCTTTTTTTAGGGGTGTGTTGGCAGACATGACACTGTCTTTTGCAGAGTTTTGGATGAAGAGTCATTTCATTGGTTAGCCCTAACAAATAATATAAATTATAATTTAAATGTAAATATGAATATGAACAATTAGTATCAAGACAACTGTTTATACTAATATAATTCTGTATTGATATACAAAGAAGAGTGTCACAAATGTGTGGCCTTGGTTTTAGGATGCACACCCAATACCTGGCTAGACTTATCAATGCCAGGAATATGGATTGCTTTATTCTGTCTGTATATGTGACTGGAGACAGCTGAAAAACTAAATTATCTGGCTTATTTGGTTTAACATGAGCTGCCCAGTTGTAAATATTATTATTAAACTGTATTCATATAGCACCAACATATTATGCAGCACTGTACAATAAATAGGGGTTGCACATGACAGACTGATAGAGACAGTGACACATGAGAAGGAGAGGACCCTGCCCAGAAGAGCTTACAATCTAAGAGGTGGGGGAAGTAGCATGTTCCACAATATTATAATGTCAGGGCCACATATTAGTAAAAGCACATAATACTACATACCTCCCTCCTCCACATAGATGTAGGTAATTCCAAATGCGGTCTCATTTCTGGAATCCATACACATGTTAGAATCATGCAAATGTATAGTTATTGTGTAACGTTTCCATTTTTCAAAAGGCCCTGGGAGAAAACAAAACATCAGACTTGTAGCATCTTTTAAGAGCAACACTTTCTCTGTTATGTATTGACTTTATCTCCCAATCAGCAGATGGTGCAGTTTATTATTAGCTAGATGCTCTCTTATATACACTTTAGATTGTGAGATTAGAATGTGTTTTCTTGGTATTGAATGAATCTATCTGAAAGTGGCCTCTACTGCTCACAGCTACGGTTTCACTACACAATATTGAGAAGCATCTGTCATGCAAATGTTGAGACCCCCTAATGCATTCTTTTTTTCATTGTATCTCTTACCAATTCTCACATAAAATTAATGTTACAGGAAATAACTGAATAATTATTTCATCTGAAATCATCAGGGCAGCACAAGCTACCTTCCTGCTGCCTTCTTCAGGTAATAAAGATGAAGTAAATCTTTTTTCCTCTTGAAAAGCTAGTATTCTGATGTAGCTACAAAAAAACATCAACAAAAAAAAAAATCATGGGGGTTAAGTCAGGGGAGTAACGTGGGTGAGGAATAACAGTGGAATTTGTGGGTGTCAAAAACTGATGAACAACAAGTAAGGAATGTTCTGGTGCGTTGTCATAATGCAGCATCCAAAAATTTCTTTGCCACATCCTGGGACATTTCCTTCATACCTTTTCTCTAGGGCACCGCAGAACAGAGCCCTTTTATTATTATTATACAGTATTTATATAGCGCCATCATATTACGCAGCGCTGTACAGAGTCCATAGTTGTGTCACTAACCGTCCCTCAAAGGAGCTCACAATCCCATGTCCCTACTATAGTCATTAATGTAGTCTAGGTCAATTTAGGGGGAAGCTAATGAACCTAACTGCATGTTTTTGGAATGTGGGAGGAAACCGGAGTACCTGGAGGAGAACGGAGGACACGGGGAGAACCTGCAAACTCCATGCAGATAGTGTCCTGGCTGGGATTCGAACCGAGGACCTAGCGCTGCAAAGGCCAGAGTGCTAACCCCTGAGCCACCGTGTGCCCTTGTGGAGCAATTCCATGTGAAAAAAACCCTTGATGTCAAAAGGAAAAACAAATCAACATCATTTTCATGCTTTTGAATTTTTAAACTTGCTGAGCTTTTTTGGGTCTTAGTGAGTTAGTTGACTTCCACTGAGATGATTGCGGTTTGGTTTCAGGGTCATAACCATAAACCCAGGTTTCATCTCATATTCATTCATAATCTTCATATTGTTTTTTGAGCCCTTTGCAAATCTGCACTCGATGTTCCTTTTTCTTAATGATCTGGATACAAGGCACAAACTTTGTCAGTGATCCTCGTGAATTTTTCTCTGTCATCCCATTCGAAGAGGATGATCGCTGATCATCATCCACAAATGTTCTTAAATTTCTTGTACCATTCGTAAGTTTAAGTGTGGCCCATAGCATCATCCCCCAAATGGTTGCATTACCCCGGTGGGTTTCTGTGGCCGTCTTGCCCAGTTTAAAACAACATTTTACTCAGATTTGTTGCTCCTGGTAGTCTGACAATAGCAGCCAGGTACTGATAATCAAAAACACCCTATTGCATGATCATCAGCAACTTTGTCCAACCCTACAAAAGGAAAAATTTGGTAGTTTGCTGGTCTGGAGCATTCAGATGTAAATTAACACAATGCCAAGGAAGAGAAACATCAGCAATTATCTTAGAGACTTAATTATCACCACTTACTAATCTAGGAATGATTATAAGGCCATTGCCAAACAATTTTAAGTCTATCTTAAAAATGAAAAACCGTTACTAATCTATACAGGAGTTGTTATCCTAGCAAATTCACCCCAAGGTTATACTATGCACTACTCCGGAGGTCCATCTCATACTCCACAGGCCTCTGTTAGCATGTTAAATGCTAAAGTTCATGACCGTACAGCTTGATTCGCCTCTTACCAGATGAAAGCCTCTTATCTCTAAAAAGAACATGGCAGCATGGCTAAGGTTCGTAAAGTTGAATTTTATCAAACTACAAAACCACTGAATGAGACCAAAGGGGGAGGGGTGATGATCTGGCCTGGTTTTGTAGCCATTGAGTTGACCGTGAAATCTTCTGTATCCCTCTATCCGAAATTGGGGCATTTAACAGGACAACAATCCCAAACACACCAGCACTTTTACAGCAGAATGGCTGAAAGGAAAAAAGGTGTTCCAATAGCCCAGGTAAAGTCCAAACTTCAGCTCAATCGAAATGCTGTGCCAGGATCCTCTGGAGTTTAGAACTCTTTAGGGGTTCTGTGCCTAAATCAACTAAAGCTATGTTGAAATGAGGAGTGGGTCAAAATTCCTCCATAGCAATGTGAGAGACTGATAAAACCAAACAGGAAGTGGCTACTTCAAGTTATTGCTTAGTTTTTCACACATGGCTATACTCAAGTTGCACCATTCAAGGACCTGATGAATGACATTGTTATTCGGGTTCTTGTTCTGTTCACATATAGTTATACATAAATTTGCATTACTGGAATCCACATTTATAGAGATGTTACCTTTACAGCACCAGTCTCTAATTTTTGTGATTACTTTTATATGTATCAATTATTTGTAGGAATTATTTACAAATTTTTACCTGAAATTGAATAGTTCTGAATTGGATCCATGAGTACATCATCCTTCATGTGTGTGTAGTTAGTGCCCCAATTGATCACACAGAAATCATCAATGAAGAATGGACTCCAGGTGAGAAAAATAATATCATGTTCATATATAGCAAATATCTTTCCAGGTAATTCTGTAAAGAAATGACAATGGTAGAAAATGTTCTTTATAATAGTTTCAGCCGTGGCAGACTAATAACCGCCCAGGACAGCCGCTGTGATTTCCTTATCCTATTCGGCTTGCTCCTACTTTCTGCTACTTTAAAAGAGCTCAGAACCCATCTTTTCAAACTTGTCCACCCATCTTCTTCTGTCTCCTAAAACCCCCACTACTTACCCACCACTACATATCTCCCCTTCTATTGTGTGTTACTTCCCCCACCTCCTAGATTGTAAGCTCTTCGGGGCAGGGTCCTCTCCTCTTCCTGTCTATCATTTGCAACCTCTATTTAATGTAAAGCGCTGCATAATATGTTGGCGCTATATAAATACTGTTTATTAATAATAATAATAATAATAATAATAACATAGAAGAAGACGCAGCAGTGTGTCTCCCACTTGTCCTCCCCACTCCCGTCATCATAGAACCGAACAGCCCTATGTGTACAATATTTGTTCATTCTGCTGTCACTGGAAACAATATATAATGTTTATTTCCACTAACATAAATTGGAAATGTATTCATATCTTTATTTTAAATTTCTTTGTACAATATGTAGACATGAATATATTTGTTAAAATAATTTCAATATCACGGACATTACCAGGGGCAGAGATAGGACGGACCAGAGTACTGGCTACAAAGGAGTTCCCAGCTTCATTGTTAGCAGTTACAGATACATTGAAGAAAGCGATGGACAGATTGACATGGCGAGTTGTAGTCTTGATTTTGAAGTTAATATTACTTTGACAGCTGTCTGGAAGCCTCTGAATTACGACGTTGTATACATCTACATGTGCATGCATCGCATACTGCAAGGATTAACAAGAAAATTACCAAGAAGTAACCAAGTAACCGAGCTGCTAAATTACACAAAAATATGGTCTCAAATATGTTTATTGTATAAGATCCTAATGTGAGAAATATTTATGACTTTAATGACTTTGTCATCTGCAGACTTACATTATAATACCATTTTAAGATAAGAAATCCATCTAGCGGTCTATTTATAATTGTTTCAATTTGCTTGTTTTTATTCGTTTACCTTAAATCCCCATTCCCTTCTTCAATACACACTAAAATCAAAGCTCAGTAAAATCAGTTGTTTTAGTAAATGCTATACCATCTCATTGTGTCAAATAAAAAAGTGGTCCTCGGCGGAATGGATGTGTGAGAAATTTATAAATACATTCCCTAATGTTTTAGTAGATATTTACATAAAGCCACCTATATGCCAGTGTGAACTTCATATGGACCCAACTCAATCACCCTAAACACCTCTGATCAAAATATTAAAAAAAAAACCTCTAAAAAAAGTTTTACAATTAAAAGTTACCTAGCACTCTTGCCTTTGCAGCTTTAGGCCTCAGGTTTGAATCTCGACCAGGGCAAAAATTGCAGATAGGTCAAATGGCTTATTAGATAGGATATTAGATTGTGAGCCCCTTTGAAGGACAGTTAGTGGCATGAATAAAGCTTTTGTAATGCACTGTGTAATATGTCGACGCTATAAAAAATACTGTGTAATAAAAATGGGGTTAATTTACTAAAAGAATGGAAAAATTTTCAATTCTTTAGTTAATTAAGTTGAACAAAAAGTAAAAAGCAAAATCATGTTGAAGAAAAATAAATTTGCTTGCACATGACTGAAGCCCATGGAGCACCCTGCCATTCACTTCAAACAAACTTAACCTACATATTTGTAGCACATGCATGGAAATACATTGAGCCTAGTTTACTAGTAGAAGGTTTCAAGTTCAAAGTACATTTTCACTTGATATTTCACAATTACTTTTAATTCATGAGTATTCAAAATTTCTTTTTTGATTTTTTTCTATGGCCAGCTTCAGATTTTTATTGAATATTCACTGCAGTGTAAAATATTACCTTCCATTCAATAGAAATACTTTGTTTGCCAGGAGATAATTTCTTTGTAGTAACAGTAACATCGGGGGCTCCAGTCAGTTCTAAAACAAAGTAAATAAAATATAAATGCATTGGGTTATATCAGTGCTCAAGATATCTTTTATTCTTGCCTGCAATTAAATGAACATCTGTAATCTGGCTTGCTCCTTTAAAAGAGCTCTTAAAACCCATCTTTTTAAACCTGCCAACCTGTCTTAAACCTCCACTACTTCCCTCCACTACATATCTCCCCTCCTATTGTGTGATACTTCCCCACCTCCTAGATTGTCAGCTCTTCTGAGCAGGGTCATCTCCTCCTGTGTCACCATCTGTATATCTGTCATTTGCAACCCCTATTTAATGTACAGCGCTGTGTAATATGTTGGCGCTATATAAATACTGTTTATTAATATTATAATAATAATAATAATAATAATAATAATAGGAATGACTAACTTGCTTAACCACTAGGGAAGAAAGAAACATGGGAACTGCCATCATTGGCTAAAAGTGAATTTTAAAGGCACTTGTAAGGAACAAAAACTTTTAAAAAATGTAAAAAAAATTAAATTTGATTAATGGTGAGAATAATTTATTTAGGATAATAGTAATTAGCTTAAAGTCAACAGGTAGTATGAGAAAAATACACTTTCCTACTTTGCTCATCCCTTCTGATCAATATGTCTTTGTTTAGATCATACCAGACAACAGCAAAAAGGAAGCAGAGACAAGATGGAGGTATTAGAAAGTGATGATCATTTGCAGACACAATACACATGAAATGGTCCTGGACCATCAAATCAATACACAGACTTACTGTGTGGAATAAGTTTCTCATGTGTCCATCTGCAGTGAAAACATGACTCGTTTAGACATCTTTGCTGAACAAAATATGACTTTGATGTTTCTGGCACTGCTATATTGATTGAGTGATCGGTTACATTAATCTGAAACAATGAAACAAGTGTTCACATTCTGCATTTACCTCCAGAGTTCACATCAGTAAACATGAATTTCATGGAGTGTTAAAACTAAATGTCATCAAATATGTGTACATGGGGAATAAAAGAAATCAGCACAGATACTAATGCTTGGTAGGGGTACAATGTTAAAAATGACAAACTACCCTCAGAATGCACCTGGCATTTTGTGCTGGAGATCTACTCTTACCTACAGATTCTATGGCTCTACCTGGCTCCAATGGGATTCTTGGACATTCCATTCTAAAATAAATGGCCATTAATATATACTCTCCCTCCATCCTCCTCCTTTTTTCTGGAAAGGCTTTCACCATTGTGTTAGACAGTTTCAATAGGCATTTATGATTGTGGCTACTGATGCAAAGACCTGGCCATCCATTGACTTTCCAATACATTTTCAAGATATAAGGATGGCATGAAGTCAGAGCTCTGAGAAAGCCAATCACGTGTCTTTAGATTTGACAATCCATAGATTTGGCTTTGTGCACTGCAGTTTGATGACTCAGAGGGTCATCCACATAATTTTGGCAATATATACATATAGTTTTCTCTTTGTTATTTTGCTTAGATAACCTTGATTTTATGGCAATTGTACTGTCAGGTCCCGGACTTTATTCCTTTAGGATTTAGTTAAGCAATTCAGAAACCTGTATATCTACCGGCTAATCAGTAAATGAGCAGCCTGACTGCATTCAGAAGGATGGGGGAAACATAATGAAAAAACAGCAGATCTATAACCTGGCTGCTAGGTATCCATGTAGATTTCAGATAATTTTATTAAATATATTAAGGTTTTTTTTTCATTAATATCCCTGCTAATGGAAAAACAAATAATGGAATACTATCCTCTGACACCGACTTTAAAAATTCAAAAAAGTTAATGGTTGGGCCTTCATTATAAAATCAGGAGCAGCCAGGCTACTTTAAGGGGAGAGGCACTCTATGGTATTTGGGGAAAAAAGTTAAAAGTCTTTCACTAGAAAGTGAACATGGATTCATAGAAAACACATTAATTCAAGAAGTAATATTGGAAAGTGCAACATTAACAATTATAAAAAGAACATACATAACTCACATCTAAAATATCAGATTACTACAAATGATTACTGATGGCAATAACCTTACAATTTACATACAGTTAGTGAACAAAAGTTATTTCATGAAAAGAAAACAAGCAAAGCATATTAAAAGATTTTCTTGACTTCATAATTAACTTACCATGTGCCAGTCATCTGTTGCTGTCTCTCTGTATCTAAGTTGTCCAATCCCATTGATTCCAAATTTTAGTAACTTGGCTGATTGAGCTGCATATTGGATAAGAGGTGCCTGGCAGTTTACTAGAATTGACATTTTAAAAAATGTGATGAACTCCAAACTTTCCAAATCAGTGAAAAGGTGAAACAGACATACTTTCAATCTTTTAAGTGACATATCCTGGCAATGTATAAATATAATCAGATCTGATATATCTATTATCTGCCCAGCCAAACACCTTTAGTCTGATCGCCCACAATCTGCCTAATATATCCATAAACCCCAAAATCGATTAATATATAAAACCTTTATGAATCACTACAGTTATATTAGTTTAGCAACATCAACAGATGTTCCAGCAAACACCTTCAAAATATTTATTCTATCGATCATATGAACTGTAACAAATTTTGCCAAAAAAAGTACCTAAAACACAATTTGCTCCAAATAATTAAAATGACTGCTTGGAAAAGTTCTATCAAGTTTGGTATCTATCATCTTTACCAAAAAAAAATATTATAGTAGTATCTGAAGACTAAGAACCCCTTTACAGCAATGTATGACATAGGACATGTAAAGCCTGTGCTGCTGCATAGGAGCTAAACAGAACAAAGTTATTAGGGAAACACAATGGAAGCCAGAAGCAGTTCATGTTTGCAGCTGTGATTGTCTCCTCTTTCAATGAATTTGCTGGTCCCATTTAAGAAGGAAAGACTAATTTTTATGCAACTTTCCAAGGAAGTTTCCATTAGGGCAGCCATGGCCTGGTGTTTCAGTTCTAGCTAATGTAAGTAATAAAAAATGGCTACATGGGCACTTGTGTTTAGGAAACAACTGCACATTTAGGATCTGCCCCGAGCAAACTCTAGGTAGACACCAGTTGGCTATCACTTGAAATGAAGAAGAATGAGGTATGGTTGGGGTGATGGGGTGCCTGCCTGTAAACAAAGGAAAACTTTCCCCTACAGAATCAGGGCATGTTTACACCACCTTGGGATAGTTAACATAGTTCCAATGCATAGAACTTCATGTTTTCTAGAGTATCAGTTCACACCAACATTCTGCAGTGCATATTAAGTAGGTAAAAAAGAAAGTAATAAAAAAGCAAAGTATGAGTGCAATGGCTGTTAAAACGCACATCAACACAGTCCAGTGCATTAAACTGCACAGCAACACTAGTTAAAACCGTAACACATCTGATCAGATGAGCACAATGTTGTGTGAATATACCCCAATGTGTGTGTTGGACCTGAACCCTATAAATGATATACTGACCCTCAGGTATAATAATAAAGTTATTTGTCTTCACACATTCATGGTTGGAAAATTGAAGAGACACCCAGATTGTGTTGATTTCATCAGATTGTAGATCATACTTTGAAATGGTTGTAGAGGTTTCTGTTGCATCAATCTCCATGCAGTAACTTGGGTTGTTCCTTGATGAGACAAATAAAATATTAGTTTATTTCTTCACATATGGGAATCATGATGAGGTCTGATGTCAGCGAGCTCATTGAAACTGCCTGTGAAGTTGGTAAACTAACATTTGGATCAGGCTCAAAAAGAATAAATAAATATGTGAAATCTGGTTTGAATAATTTTGGGTTTCATTTTTTTAATTGTATTTTTATTGAACAAATATAAAAAATGACATGCAAACATAGAAACAAAGCAATTGTGATCAGGTTTTCTGGATTGGGCACTGAGTTATTACCCTGGAACATGTGAACAGTAAGTATCCTGATCTTCCCATGTACAGTCAAATTTTTCTATGTTGTTCTAGCAAGGTACTTCACTAGGAGGACATCATGAATGTATTTATTTAGGTCATCCATGGAAGGAGGTAGAGTAGCTTTCCATTAGGTGGTGATCAGTGTGTGAGCTGCTACAAGGATATGAGAGATCAGCTTGTGGGTAGGTTTAGGCAGGGCAATTATTGGAAGGCCCAATAGATGGGTAAGAGAGTCTAAAGTTATCTAGTGATGTGTGACGTCTATGAGCAGTTGATTAACTTGTTTCCATTAGCCTTGGATAAGGGGGTAATACCAGAGATGCGTTCTGTGTGCCCCACAGCACCGGCAGGTAGGATTTGTACTAGAAAATATTCGGTGTAGAACTTGGGTTTCATTTTATTACATGTTTTAAAAGTAAATAATATACAATTTTATTCATTTAAAAGTATCCATATTTATACATGAGCCCAAACACAACTGGATTTATTTACGTCTTAAGCAAAAAAGCACACAGCATTCCGAAACGTCACGTATGGTTTATAGTTTAATATGTACAGTACAACCCCGGTTATCTGATAACTGGAAAATTCAGATAACCGGCACCCGACAGCTCCACTTGGAGAACACAAGAACACATATAGCATCCATAGAGAAAAGGGAAACCCTGATGACGGCTCAAGCCTCATTGGGGTTTCCCTTTTCCCACCCATTCAGCACTAGAGGTGAATGGGAACAAGTCTGCCCATTCAAAGCTAGTGCTGAATGGCTGAAAAACCTCAGTTTTAGAGTAACCTCAGTTAAGGAGAAACCACACTTATCCGGAATCTGCTATTCTCTGTGAATGCCGGATAACTGAGGTTCTACTGTACTAAATCTGAGACAGAAAACTATAGAAGCTTATTCAAATCTCTGCAATGGGTTGTGGTGTATTAACAAATTTGGGTACATCAAGTCTTTCTTTTATAAACAGCATTATAACGTAAAGTAAATCTAAATGGACCTCAAAAATTAAAGCAATTGTGTCACTACCCGAGCAAAAAAAGGTAGCAATACCTAACAAAAAATAATAAACAGTATACCCATATAAAATGTTATACTTATCTGTTGGCAGGAAGAGTTAGTTCCCTGCTGCATACTTTGGTTTTATTTTCCATTCCATGTATCACTACTATATCCTGACAGCAAAAGCTCTGGAAGAGAGCGAAGCCTGGAATCTTGGCCACTGGAGGTAAGTATTCTTTTACAAGCTGCTGCTAGTTGTAGAAACAGCATCATAGTAATCCCTGATGTTATTATAATAATCCCATCTAATGGTAGACTCACCCCCATACTAGTTGCTGCTTGTATTCACCGAAGGATAACGATGGATAAGGTAGCCATGAGCAATTCACCATGAGTAAATCTCCACTTATGCTGAAGACTGAATGACAAAAGATTCCGTCACGCCATTCTCTGTCTGCAACAAAGGATTTACAACTTTAGATACAGAGTCAATGATTTCTAAATGTATTCCATGGTTCCCTCATGGTTCATATTCTACTTTAACACATTACATGCAAACAGTTAAAACATAACAAAACTGGATGGTGAAAAATTGCAGCATATATGTTTTATGATTCTGGACACGATGTAAATACTGGTAATTATTCATTTATTTGGCAAAGATTGACAAGAAATTCTCTATTGTTTTAAATGAATAAATAATTTCCCAAAACAAATTAAAAAGCACAAATCCCCAGTAGGTTTATGTTATTCTAAATCAGCATTCAGCATTACTTACCTGGGGATTCATGACAGTTTGTGATGACAACGCAACTATCTGCGCAAAGAAACAAAGGTTAACATTATCATACAATTCTGCAGTATGGACAACAAGGATTATTGCAATGTGCAAAGCTAGAGCAATGAAAAAACAATAATAACTAAATGAAAATACCAATATTTCCATTGCAATCAGTAAGATCTATATAGGTCTGGATATTAGCATTAGCAATCTAGGGGTCAGGCTGCCTGTGTGCCTCGAAAAATTATGTCTAATGTTTCCTGGCACCACAAATGTGTCCCGTGACACCTCTGTTGGACTGACTGAGCACTAAATTCTACATTATTTGTGCACGGTTCCTCTATGAGCCATGGATTTATAGCAAAACAAAAATAAAAATAGTCACCACTGGTGTACAATATTGAAAATGGGTATTTTGGAGGCAGATATGTGGAGTCCTGGATTTGAATTCGACTTGGATGCTATCTACAAAGATCTGGTGTGTCTGCATGGTTTTCCCCAGGGTGTTTCAGTTTTCTTTCAAAATCGTACTTGTAGGTTAACTGGAATTCACCTGTTTATCCCCTAGCACCTTAGTGTAAGAGGGATTGGAAAATATGAGCTCCTACAGTTTGCAGGATGTGATAGATTGATACGGTTGAAAAAAATATATGAATTACTCACTACACAATTTATATTTGTTATTCAAAAATGTTAACGAAATTAAATGCCTGAAATGTAGTAATATAATTTATTATTTGTAATATATCAAATATATTTTCATATTAGTAATATAAAGCATAATAAAAATCATTACTCCAGCACATAACTTCATGAAATAATACAAGCAACAACTACAAAAAGAAATAATTAGCACCGCATGCTATTGACACTATTATGCATATGCCTAAGACCTAATTCATACTGGTGGTGAATTTGTGGTTTACCACTTCCTCTAGCCAGGGAACTGCCGCCTCTCGAGCAACTGGTGTAAACCTGCCCTATGGAGAGTTGTGGCAAAGGTGATTGCAGCCGATCCCCTTCTGGCCTCCATCAGCAAATAATAACTCTCCTAATAATATAGAATATTCTTATCATACTATACAGCTTTATAATATAGGAAAGAGTATTATATTTATATACAAGGTATAAAAGCAAAGGACACAGTCCTTCCATACCCCAGCTCCCGGCTAATTGTTGGGCAAAATGACCTGATAGCAATCCTGCAAAATTGTTATGGGTTCATTTATAAAGTCTAACGACCTGCTTTTAAATCAATCACTGCAATAAAGCACATAAAGCTAGAAGATTTTCACCTGTGAAATGTAAGATTCATTTCTTTATATATTGTATAGTTATACATTAATAAAGTTTATAATTATAGACAAAAAGCACATCAACTCTTGTCACATTCAACAACCTCTCATGACTTTTCTTGATGATTCTTTTTCTGTAATTTTACATGCCAGGTATTGTCGATTGATTTTTTTTTACAAATTAAAACTTTTCTGTTTCCTGTATCTCACACCCATTATACCACAATCTTATCTGTGGCTGAAACTAAGCATTTATTCCCAATACCTAACTCATAGATTTTCAGTACTTTTTAAACACCAAGCACATGTTGTGGGTTGCTGCATACCTAAAACAAAAGAAATATCACTTTTCCAGCCACATTCAAACAATACAAGAAAAAGTTACTTGGAAATTCCCAAGCTAGGATTGCCCAATTGATCATTTGTCCTGTGATTTCATTTAGACAGACACTGGTAGAATTTCAATGCGAATAAGAGCGTCAGAAAGGAAGCAAAGGTTGCATATGTAAAAGGAAAAACCAACTGCATGTACATAATCACAAACTTTACTAAAATATTCTTTTTTTTTATATAAACTTTTTTATTTATTTAGAAAGAGTAGGTCAGTATGAATATTCTTTTTTGAACATTACCACTTGATAAGGTTATATATGTTAAAATGCAAATGTTAGGAAAAAAATATCCCCCTGGGTGAATAATGGACACTGCAGGAATTTTAGGAAACTGACTTAAAAACTATTTTATACTTTTCCATGTTCTGAAGAAATATATCTGCTTGTTTTACAATGTTCTTATAAAATAATTCATAGAGGCAGTGGCAGCTTTATTATAGTCAACTGGTGCATTTTTCACAGTATTTGCATATCATTAGAGGAAATAAATGCTTAGAGAATTTCTAACCAAAAGCAACATTCTTTTAACAAGATATTTGTTAAAATTTTCCTACTCTATAAAATGTTCCTACCTGAGTACAAGGGATTTCTAAGATATGACTTGAGCCAATCACGTTGCAAGGTGGCCACATAGGATTTTACTTTTTAATGGTTTTTAGAAAATTGCAAAGGCTGCAGACCGAAATTGTCTTTTTAAATAACATTACAATGCCAAATTACTTTTGCAGCAATTGTATATGCTATGTATTAATTTTTCATGACACACATACTTTATTTAACTAACAAAGACAAATCAAAAATAGAAAAGCAGTGTGTGAAAAATTAAGCACACCCCAACCACTTATACCATACGAATTAAGTAGCACCTAGGTGCTGGTAATAAATGCCAATAAATTAATTATTAGCAAATGTGACCCCCTCTATAATAGCAAAAGTTTTGGTAGATTGTTGGTCTTGAACATTTAGGGGTGTGTTAACCCCATGCCAAAGAGGACATCAGCAATGATCTTAGAAAAGCAATTGTTGCTGCCATATTCATAAATTGAAAACATTCAAAACCCTTGCTAATCTTCCCAGAAAAAATGGACACCCCAAAATCATTAGCAATGATTTAGAGAAGCAATTGTTGCTCCCACTTGTAAACCTGGAAAAGGTTATATACCATAAACTTGAAGTCTATAATTCTACAAGTGCCGGTGGACATCCCAACAAATTCACAAGGTCAGATCATGGAAAGAGGAATTGCAAAAATCTTAAAAACAACATTTCAGGCCTTAGCATGTCAAACGTAATAGTTCTTGATAACACAATTAGAATACTGAACATGTATGGCTCATTTAGAAGGGTTGCAAGGAGAAATTATCTTTTCTCTATAAACAGAACACGGCAGCATAATTTCGGTTTGCAAAGTTGCATCTTAACAGAACAAAAGACTTCGGCAATAATGTCCCTTTAACAGATGAGACCAAAGTGAATTAGTTTGGTCCTAATGCACAGCACCATGTTTGACAAAAAACAACCACAGCATATCAACACAAACACCTCCATCTCTCAAACATGGTGGTGGAAGGGTGATGATTTGGGCTTGTTTTGTAGCTACAGGACTTTGCAGTCATTGAGTTGACCATGAACTTTCAAAGTATTCTAGAATCATAAGTGAGGCCATCCCTACTGAAATTGGGTCATGCAATCAGACAATGACCCCAAGCATGCCAGCAAATCTACAGCAGAAAAGCTGAAAAGAAAAAGAATCAAGGTGTTGCAATGGTCCAGTCACAGTCCAGAGCTCAACCTGATCAATATGATACGGTGACACCGTAGAAGAGCTGTGCATGAATAAATGTCTGCAAACTTCTATGAACTGAAGCAATATTGAAAGAAGAGTGGACCAAACTTCCTACACAGTAACATGATAGACTGATAAAGTCATACAGAATAAGATACAATTCTCCTTGTGATAAAGTTCCACTTTTACTCCCAAATTTATTCAGGGTGCAGTCATCTTAAATGATAGACACAGCAGTAAGGGAATTAAAAAAAAAAACATACTCTGGCCATGTTTTTTCCACCTTGGACCATTATAGTTGAAAGTCAAGTATAGCAAAATTACCATATATTATCAGACTTCCCAAAGACATCCTAGTGCTAGCCTAAGAAATACAAACACAGGCATTAAAGGCATTGCTTAGCAATATCTCATCTAATCTAGAGCTCTGCACAAATCCATTGCAGGAGTATTATTGCAGCTACAAAGAATTATGAAGCACAAACAGCTATATTCTACCCCAGCCCCCCAAAAAACCCTTAAGTTCCCTGTTCATAGGCTAGTGTGCTTTAGCAAAAAGCCGAGTAGTGCTGTAGCAGAGGTCAGTAAGGATTATGGCCAATGTAAAAGTCTTTCCAAAAGTATCTTAAAAAAATTGCAGTCCTTTGGAGGCTGGAAATCATAAATGGATGGTGGCAGGAGCAGGAGTTAGCAAAGAGTTGGTACATACTGGAAATCTTGCATACAATATTTCATAGGAAGGATTTTCAGTGGCTCCTCTCACCACAAACTGACTAAATCACAAAACAATATGATAACTGGCTTACCTGACTCACAACTTGACTGGTGACACAATGCCATTAATATCACAAAAATGCAGATCATGCTTTCCCTAAAAGTAAAAACGTGAAAAATAATCATAGAAAATGCTAAATTGTAAAAGAGAAACTATCAAAGCTACACAGCTTCAAAGATGTTTCCTATTCCAATGGAAGCAAGCAAGGTGACAAAATTTACCAATACTTGTGATCACTATTATTCCTAACTTTCCAAACAATTCTCTGCAGCTGATAAACTAAATAATCTATTCCATAGAGAAAGGAATAATGTTTTCACTGCATGTTCTTGTTCTTCATGGTAAATTATACATGGGTTAGCTTGAAGTTTTTTGTTTTACCATTTACAAAAGTTGCTTTGTCTGCATTTATACATTCACATTTTTTGTATGTTGTGTTACACCCCAGCTTTTATCACTCCATTAGTAACCATCAATGAAATACAAATAGGTGGTGACCAACACTAACTATAAATGTCAGTATTTCACAAAAACATCATTTTTATGTAGTATATCTTGAAAAATTTTGTGAGAAAATAATTGGAATTAATCAATAAAAATGTTCAAAGTCTTAGCTCAGAGCAGATCTTCTTACCTTAAGTAAAATTGCCCACAATCTTACCCGGGTGGCAAATGCTACTAATCTGTCAGCAGGCACATTTATTATAACAACAAAATGTTAATGACCCACAAAATATTTGCCTATGTGCCATAAAACATTGACAGAGACCAATGCATCATACTACAAGCCACTCCCAGGAACTTTTTTGTTAATAGACAATCATCTCCTTTTCTGAGTGTTGTGATTGCCATCACTATACCAAAGCAGTGTAAATAGTAGATCCTATCGTGTAAAGGAAGTTTGACAGCCAGTAGTTATATACAGCTGTGAGCCAGCTTCATTTGGCAACATGTATTTACAAGTTCATGAGACGCATATGATCGCAGAATATATATATAAAAAAATTAGGTGTAACTTGCATGTACCACATAGGGGAAGGATAATAAACTGAATTGCATTCCTGCTATCAATAACACAAAAATAATATATAAGTACCACATACCCAAAAGACTATATATATTATGAGTAGAAAAAGTGTATTAAAAGCACGTAAAGTATAACTACTTTTGTCCAAATGAACAATTCCCTCTGGGTGATCTCTCTCTATGTATATTGCAAGGACTTTAACAAACTTTGTTACAATTTCCTACTTTTTTCTCTTCTGAAGAAAATGCTGTTTGTTTTACCATGTACTTTTTTTTATATAAAACGGAATCAGATTTCAAACATTCCCTAGTGTGTATCCTACAGGTCAATCCCATGTTTCAATGGCTGCAATTGATTCTCGCCAGTGAATTTTTGAGTGTATGTCAGATTTCCTGTTTTATGAATAGAGGCCTCAGTGTTCTGATGGGGAAAGCTGTAATATTGCATCTCTAAAGCAGACAAGCCTTAGGAAATAACTGTATGGAAATTACATTTTTTTTTAATGTCAGGGAATGGCTAAAAATGTATTTGTATCTACCGTAAATACAAACTTCACTGACCTTCACTTTTTTTGAGAGTTTAAGACCGATTTAGGAAATGGTATTTCTGGGGGCTATTCATGGACCGATGTTGTAACACCTACATGTTGCCATATTGCATTGCAATTTTTTACACAGTGGGTGCAGAATGCATTTTTAATAAATATAAAGAATAGCTTGTATAGCAAATGTATACGCCATATGTATTTTTTTAAATGAAAGTGGGGTTTTCCCACTTGCTATCAGTGAGACATTGCTATTCATGTATCCTATTGCCACTATTTAAATTGCCTTCTTTAATTGAGGCACAAACATTTTTTATGGGTTAAATTATTTGTATTTTTTGTTTTTATTGGAAAACATCTTTTATTCTAGCACAAATAGTAAAGTAAGGTGGTGCCACTTATATTTACCAACTGTTGGGTATAATTTATTATATAGTAGTTTTGTATAGGAGGTCTTTTCTGTATTTTTGAATCATTGTCTTTTCTATACCAATGAAGGTCAGTTTGTTTGTGTTTTCTGTTCATCTCACAGGAAGTTACAAGCACAATGGTTTTCTAGCAAAAAGCAGCAGCAGAAGTATATTCTGCCAAAAAATAATATGAAACCACCCCATTAAATGATGGGTATTGTGCTATATAATAAAGTTTTGTTTTCGGGTGTACTACCAAACCATCAACACAAGTTAAAGAAATATCCTTTTCCGGTAAAATGTTCCCAACACTTTCAGGATTTTGTACTGAAATATTGTATATAAAACAGATTGTTCTTTGTGAGTTAAAGATAGATGGCCACTGAGCCATTTTTATAAAAGCTGATCTCCGATGGATCATGAGTATGCAGATTATACTTATACACTTTGTATTACTTATAACTAACCTAATCTAACATTTTTTCAAAATACTCTACCCAAATGCCCTATTTACTTACCTGAGTCAGGGACAAGTCTTCTTTTGTCTAGAACAAAGATTGGGAGGATTCTTCATCTACGTTCACATTAAATAACAAGCTGTATTATGCACATTGTTCCACCCTATCAACAATAAATACCATCTCTCAAACAGAAACCACATACTCATGGATGGCTAAGGACAATGTTGTGTGTCACTTCACTTACTAACAGAAGTTAAAGATGCAACCTTAAGTAGGCAACAACTACACCTGAATAGATAATCATAAAGCCCTGTTGTAAAATAGTGAGCATCACACACACAACATCATCACATCATAAGACAGCTAACTTAAATAAAGTAGAACAATAACAAAAAAATACCAATATTAGGAAACAAAAGTTCAAAATAACAGCCCAATAACAAATAAACAAACACCCAAAAAGACTAACCAAAATGAACACAAGAAAACAAAAGTTACTATAATATTACATCACATTACCATTACAGGGACACATAATTTAGAAAAAATTGAACCAGTTATGGTGTTATTTGAAGATCCAATGGCATTGATTAAATATGTGTTGATCACCACCCCTAGGCAGTGCTGGTGGTCAATTAACATACATTGCAGTGATAATAGCAGATGGCTTTGTTTCAGAAAACGTTATATCATAGGCAACACAGCAGAACTAAAAGTCAAAGCTTTATGTAAAGCAGATTTACGATAAACCTAAAGCTAAAATGCTTCCTAAATATAGTAGAGGTCTCACTCTCATAATACAGCCACAAGGGCAAACAAAATTACAAACTCACTAGTAAACGTTAAGCATTTAGACATCCTAATCTTCTTTCCTGAATGATGATGAAGAAAAAATGCCAGGAGAAAGTTTCAAGTGGAACTTCCCGAGCATTTATAACACTTAGGTTTAGGGGCTGGAAGACTTGAGGCTCTTATTGGCCGAGGGTGGCAAGTCTTTCCAACTAGAGAATCCAATAATCAATACAAAAATCAATACAAGGAGAAGCCATGTTTTGAAAAATTAAGCTTTAGTCACTTGAAACAGGACAGTTTAAACACATTAGTAAACATTTATCACTACTTTACATCCCCCAAAATTAGTGTCAGTGTTCCAGATTTGGTGATAATAACCAGCAAATCTATAGAAAGTATTCTGGTGCAGCTTTCTTTATTTATGTCCCCCCTCCTATTGTGTGCTGCTTCCCCATCTCTTAGACTGTAAGCTTTTCAGGGCAGGGTCATTTCCTCCTCCTGTGTCACTGTCAGTATCTGTCAGGAACATATAAGGATAGTCCAGGCCTTTGGGAATTGGATGTGCTGTGGATTGATGGATTAAAGATAGAGCAGAGTTTCTCAACCAGGGTTCCTCCAGAAGGGTCTAGGGGCATCTGGAGAAATGGTCAACTTCTACCTCTCAAGTCTCTCGAGCTGACACCAATGCTTATTTTAGCTGTAAGGGTGGCATTCTTTCATGTAAGAAGAATTCTTCCGACCTACCTTCACACTAATGTACTGTGAGCTGTGTGAAATGGTATTTTTGTCAGGGGTTCCCCTAAGACTCCATGCTAAAAAGGTTAAGAAAGGCTAATCTAGAGTAACAGTAGACATAATAGATGCAAACTGAACACAACATTTCAGCAGAACTCCTTCTTAACAATAAATCATGGTGATTTGGTTACATTTCATGGTTTAGGGTTGCAGGATCTGGGAAGCTTGCAGTCACTTGAGTTCTGTGTTATATCCACTTGTCCAAAAGTTATAGTTTACCTGGAAATGGATCTTTGAATGCTACAAAGACTTCCCTTGTCTGGGATGAATTGTTACATAGGCCCCATAGCCTGCCAGTCAAAACTATAACCCCACCTGTACTGACAAAAGCCAAACTAATAGTGGAAGAATAAAAAAAGGCTTTTGGTTGTGACATTGCGATACTAAGTGGGTCTATGTGGAAATGTTTCTGATGATATGGTTACAAAGTAAGGCCTCTGCAGACATCTTTCTAGTTACCTTATTGCAGCAACAATTTACGTTTAAGTATGATTTTAGTCCACCTCTCTGGTGCGTACAGGTGTTGGGGAAAGGGGGGGGTAGTGTTAATAGCAGCTATTAATGGGACAAGCTGGAAATAAGCTTTGTTCTGTTCTATGAAGATAGGGGCGAGGGGTACACAAGTGAGAGGCTCCTTGCTGTGTTCTCTTGAATGGTCATTTAACAATCACACTCACAAAACCTAGCGTCGGCATAAGACTTATAGGGAGTATGATGTAGCTGGCCTAGGTCAAACAAAGTATATATGAGAGGAACACCTACATATTTGATACTTAGAGACGCTCATACAAATATCTTTGCAGGACTCTATGACCCTGGATGAATAAAGCCATGGTGGTCAGAGATGCTTCTCATCCTTCTATAGTGGTAGTTCTTGTACTGATAACATTTCAGGAACTTTACAAAAACATTATGTAACAATCAGTTGTGATGCTGAGATAAGATATTTTGTGAATAATTCTTCAGAATTATTGTAAAAGCGCACATCCCTTCTTAACACCCTGAATCTCTAAAAAAAGAGCAGCTTGTTCCTTGATAACATTTGCACTTATCTTGGGTTTGAAACAAACCCTGGGTATTATTTGTTTATTATATACATCAAACATATGTCAGATTCAGATATGTCATTTTGGCCAGGATCACCTTTCCATGATGTACTGTTTACACTTTGAACTACTGCATGTCAGCTGATATAAATGGCCAGAGGAAATACCATGTGCTGCTGTAGTACGGCAGGTATTAAAGTTACACAAGTTATGACCCCAACTGTTCAATGACAGCACTCAGGATTCTCTGTGCTGTCACTATAGCAAAGGAGATCTGTGATAATGCAGCATATTTTGGGGGGTCAGGCAGGCATTCATTTAGGATGAAAAGAAGTCTTTAAACTATGTGAACCCTCCATGTTAAGGGAAGGACAGGAAGGGGACACACACTCTCTCCCACCCATTTCCTGGCTCCATGCATAGAAAAAAGTCTGGTTAAAAATTTAGAGAGAACCTACCTTTTAATTTTAATTAAAAAAAGGCACCCAAAGTATTTTATTTAAAGGATTTGTACATTTTGTGTGTTACCTCCTAGATTGTAAACTCTTTGGGGCAGGGTCCTCTCCTCCTCCTGTGCCACTGTCTATACCTGTCTGTCATTTGCAACCCCTATTTAATAAATATATAGATTTTTTTATATATAATATATTTTATTGCTATCCTTTAAGGTACATGGTCCTTCTAGCTTCCTCTGCTTTTTATTTGGCAGTAGTTTGCCTACTACCCGAAAGAAGGAGACAAATCCATATTCTATTTGTCTCCCATAGATTACAGTAGGGTTTGTACATTCACCTAAGTGAGGCCGTTCACTACTCATGAAATTCACTAGGAATAGCAGTTTTGGCATGTACTTGTGTAAGAAAAGCTATGTGCCTTGGCACAAAGATGTGCACAACAGGATTTTCCTAAAAAGTAAGTTTTAAAAGCACATAAAAAACCACACATAGCAATCGAGCATCGCTATAATAAAAAATTACACACAATATACATTTAAACCCAGGGCTTATTTCTTACTTGCTTGATATATATATATTCTGCATGGATATTTATATCTATAAAAGTGTATGTAAGTATGTGTGTTCCACCATCACTCGAAAACGCACAGAGACATTTCAACCAAACGTGACATATAAATGACTCAGACTCACGCGAGTGCACAGCTGATCTTTATGCACCACTGTGGTATATGTCAGAGCTATATTTGGTGATCACTAGGAAATGCATGGACATTTCAACCAAACTTGTTGTGTTCCACCATCACTCAGTGACGCATAGAGACATTTAAACTAAACTTGCTGGACATATGACACCGCTGATCTTTGTACAGTGGTATATGTTAGAGGTATATAAATGTATAATAATAGTCTGTGACTGTGGGGGGACATTAGAGTGTCAGCTCCTCTGTACAGAGATAAATGGATCTAGCTCAGTGTTTCATTGTATAGCACTATGGTATATGTCAGAACTATATAAATCAATATATATATAAAATTGTATGTATGTATGTATGTATGTATGTCATCACTAGAAAAAACAACAGTTTTGTTAACAGTTAGGAATATGTCAGAGGAAGATTTGGAGTTTGAGGGGGGGATGATGATGAGTTCTGTTTTATCCAGGTTGAGTTTCAGGAATCGGTCAGACATCCATGATAATATGGCTGACAGGCAGTAAGAGACCTTATCCAGGACTGAGGGAGACAGGTCAGGGGTGGACAGATAGATTTGAGTGCCAAAGCAGGATATGAGACTACCCAGAGAGGAGATGTACAGAGATACCAATGGAGCGCATGATTTGTATTAAAAAGGGGGTGATCAACAGAAGGAGGGAAAAGTTGCCTTGAGACTTAGCTCTGATGAGGTCATTGGCCATTTTAGTAAGCTGTTTCAGTGGAATGGGCAGCTCGGAAGCTGGACTGGAGGGGGTCAAGGAGAGAGTTGGTGCTCAGATAATCAGCAAGTCTTTTGAAAACAAGGCACTCAAGGAGTTTGTAAACAAATTGGAGGGTGGAGGAATGGGCAGTAGATCAGCGGACAGGTAGTAGATGGAGATGATAGGAGAAGAGTGGAGACTCCGTCCACAGTAACAGGGCTGAGGGAGGCCAGTGATGATTTACAGGTGGAAGGGGTGGGTATGGTTGGAGTGGCCCAGTGAGCAGGGACATCATGTCTGATTTGGTCAATGTTATCTCTAAAGTAGGTGCCAATGTCTTGGGCAGTGAAGGTTGTTGTGGGGGGATCAGGAGTGGGGTTTAGGAGGGAGTCAATTGTTGAGAAGAGGCTACGTGGGCTGGAAACTTGAGAGGAAATGACAGCGGAGAAATAATTTTTCTTGGGGAAAGTGAGTTAAGCGTTAAAGTATTGTAGTCTGGCTTTGTAGTCTATGAAGTCAGTGTTGAGGTCAGATTTTTTTCACTTGCCCTCAGCTGCATAAGTCTTTTGTAGCTGTTTGATGTGATTGTTGTGCCAGAGAAGGGGGTTGACAGAGCGGGGTAGCGGAAGGTGGCAGGGCAACTTTATCCAGAGCCGACGAGAGAAAGTGGTTTAACTGGGTGGCAACTTTATCCAGTGATGTGATTTTGGAGGGAGTGGGTGTGACGGTCGTAAGGCAGTTTGAGAATAGGTTGTGTTGGTTTCATAAACCAAATGACTGGACAATATGTCAGTCCATCTATAGCTATAGCTTCACCTGTTTGGGGATGCAGACAAGGGGGAGGGTCTGTGTCAGCCGGCTCAGTGCCTCCCTATCATACAAATTTCATAATCAGGGGCAGAGCGAGTCCGTCCAATAGATTGGACTCGTACGGGGATATTTGCTGGATGGGTTTGGCCAAGGTATAGAATCCTGCAAGAGGAGCATCAGTGCGAACACTAAAGCTCCCATCCCCGCAAGACGGGACACATCGTCAAAAATTAGTGGAGAATAAGAGGTGGAAGGGAAAGGAGGAGGGGTGGGGGGTTAAGACTGAATGAGGAAGATGAACACAGAATATCTATGGGTTTGTATTTAGTTTCTAATAAATGGAATTTATGAAGAACAAATGTGCACATGTGACAGTGTGATAATCAAATTTTTTATACATTTACATAACAATACAGTAATATATTCAGTATGCTTAATTGGAATTTTAAGTATAGGTGACTATATACGAGGACAATTATGTATATGTAATTTACAAGAAATAGTCCTAGTAAAATAGTGATAAAGTATTAGAGTGGTTACATGTTCTATAAATGCATATTGTATAAATATGTTGAATCAGTAGATGACAGTATTTATAATATATTTCATAACATAATATATTCAACATATACAGTAATTAAGAGTTAGTGCAATAGAATTAGTAGATAATGTATAATAAACCATTTGATCAGGTAGGTAGGAAGGGTTTGAAGCTGAATATTTCGTTCAGACCTGGAAAATGGTTAGCTTTTAATGTGAAAATCCATTTGGTTTCACATTTCAGGAGGGCATTGTCAAAATCTCCCCCCCGAATGTTTGCGGTAATCTGTTCTAAAGCTGCAAGTTTAATGCAGTTGGTGTCAAATTTGTGTTTAGTTCCAACATGGTAGCTGATGAGCGTCACCCTTTTGCCATTGCTGATCGAGTAAATATGCTTATAGATGCTTTTTTTTCAAAGGTCTTTTTGTTTTTCCTACGTAAAAACAGCCGCATGAGCAAACTATCAAATAAATAATGCCTAGTGACTGGCAGTTCAAGTGATGTCTGATCTTGTGCATAAACCATTGGGGAGTTTGAGTTCTGAATTTCGTAAAATCCAAATAAATTGCCAACATTCTCCACATGGTTAGGTACCATGGGGTCTAGGGTCTTCTTTTATGTTGGGTTGAGGGTTGTAGTGGCTATGAAGCACAGAATCTTAGATGGAACCTGTCTTTCTGTAGGTGATCATAGGTTTCTTGTCTAGATGAGTCATGATGTTGGGGTCAGATGTTAGGATGTTCCACTGTTTAGATATTAGGTTCGAGGAGGTGGGGGTATCCTGTGAATCAGAATAACTCGGGAAAGCAGTGAGTCTTTTTTGAAGGTCTTTTTGAGGTGTTTTTTGCAAACCGCCCCTCCCCCCATCAAGTCTCTGTCCTGCACACGAGCGACCAGGGAAGCCCAAAGGAGTCGCCTGTATGTCGGATGTCCTTAACTCGGGGACTACCTGTATGATATATTAAGTCATATGATCAATGCTGAAATGTAAAGGAAGGCTGGGTATGGAAGGGAACTTATCATGCAGGCAATGATGGAAACAAACACAAAACACACATCCAAAAAACGTTTGAATTTGGAGGAATTTTGTGTTGGGGGATAAAAGGTTTACAGTGAAGGGGTTGGGGATAGGCCGGAGCCCTAAGTCGGGCTTTAAAGAGTTACATACCCTAAATGAATAGGCTTTGCAATACTTTTCTTTTATCTGGATAAAAGTTCTTCTACAACAAATAACAGATAAAATAAACAAAATGTACACTTCTGCAGATTTTTACTACAGATATAAGTCTAAGCTCTAAGTATTTTTAGGTAATGATCTGGGAAAGTATATTTCTGTCTTGATTTCTCAATACTTATCTAAAGATTATTAGATATGCATACATATGTTTATATTGATATATGTTTCCCAGCATTAGTTATAACAAGATGCTGACATTATAGTGTTAAAATTCTGCAGAAAACAAGATAGAGATCTTACCTTTTACCAGGAACTGAGTATGAACTTATGTATGAGTCATGACCCTACGATTTTGTGATATGGATCATTATGGTAGTAGAGCAGTACTAAAGCGTAACATTATCTGTGGTCAGAAATATTCATTTTTATTTATCAACATACAAAGGATTTGTTTTAAAATAATTTCTGTAATGAGCATAGCATAAAATATTACATAATGTGTATGTAATACCAAAACATTTTTTATTGCTGTTTGTGTACCTGATAGGGGGGTTCAACCCTTTTATTTGCCCCATTGACCATTGTTACTATACCAAAAACTGCATTGTCTGGAGAAATCCAAAATGCAGAATACAGGGAGAAAATCTTGTTCATAAACTGCCATGCACAAATAGAGCCACTGGAAAGATGTGCTTTGAATAGGAGTACAAGGTGTCTACCAAAATATTGCATCACTAATTATTTTTATCATTTTATCTGTTTATTTATTTATTTATTTATTTCTGTATTAAGAACCTAAAACCAAAATGTACAAAGATAGGAAATAGGAACAAGAATAGAAAAATATGTCAACAGAAAGGTAGAGACAAAGGGCCTAATTTATCAATGAAATCCGCGCTCGCTGGTCGCTCGTACTTTCGCGCCGTTATATCGAGCCAGTTTACCGCGGGCTGGAGTCATATGCGCTCGTTCATTCGCATCTCACTGCCAAGCCGGATGCTTGCCTTCATACCAAAATGGGCAATAGGGGTCGCGCATCCGCCAATTCGATTAGATTTTAGCTGCGCGATTAAGGAGGATCTGTTAAGCTGTCACTGGTGAGATCATAGCAATTATGTTGCTATATAATTAATTTATTGTTACATTTGTTGCACTGTTTTTATACTTTTTGGTTTGCTTTGCAACACTGCAAACTAATTGAGATCAAGCTCACACGTATCCGACAAGGCATCGGAAGCTTTTATATAGGCGCCTATGGATTCCGATTTTGCTTGATGAATCAGCCTCATAGAGTCTGGAGAGAATACACTTTCACCAGTGAAGCTGGGTGATCCAGCAAACCTGGAATGGATTTCTTCAATGTCATTTGCTGTTTGCTAGCAAATGCTTTGAATCCTGAACCAGATAACCAAGCTTCACTGGTGAAAGTGTATTCTCTCCAGCCTTGGAGAGCTTTAATTAATTAGGGCCAAAGTCTAAGCAATAACTTTAAAAAACGTGTTGTGTGCGACAAGAGGTTGTTGTGCAAAAGCCACGATAACATCACCCAAAAACCCTCTTATGGGAAATGCTTTAGGGGGAAATCTTACTGAAATTATAAGTATTGAAATGAAAAGTAAATGGAGGAGTCTATCTATCCTCGACCATATGTGTATAAATATAATCGATGCCTACCCCAAATATTCAAAGAAATACTTAGATAAAAGAGAGCAGAGCTGGGATTTTCTAAATAAGTATATTTAGTGAGTTATATTATCGTCATACAACACACGTTAGATATACAAATAATGCATATAAATTTTTAGGGTCCATTCCGCATCAAAAGATAAGGGATATTGGACCTTTGCTCTAGACAAAGTAATCCCTGGCGGATTGGAGTATAGTAGAAAGTGGTAACGTCTCGTGTCCCGACGTGTTTTCGAACAGACTTCTTCAGGGGATGTTTGTTAATTGATTCTTACAGGGATTATCGATTCAACCAATGCATACAAATACTTTTCTAGGCAGATGCTTTAAAGGTAATGGGAAGTATGAAGGAGAAAGAGACCCAGGTGCATGGAGGGTCAGGCTACACTTACACCTGTATTCTCCCTCTCCTATCCACCCTTATTCACCCATGTCTTTTTCACCCTTTATTTATCCTATCTCTCTCTTCTCCACTCTTTTTTTTTAGGTCTAGCTCTCCACTTTTCTTCCACCATGTTTATTTTCCTATCCACCCTTCTATCCTTTGAACCTGTTTCTCTCTCCTTTCCACCCTTCTTCTCCCATGTCCTTCTCCTCTCCACCCTTATGTCCTTCTCCTCTCCACCCTTCTTCTCCCATGTCCTTCTCCCTACCATCATTTTTCTTCCCTGTCTCTTACACCCTTGTTGTCATGTAAGTTTTTTCTCTTTATCCTTCTTCTTCTGTCTCTTTCTTCGCCAACCTTCTTCTATGTCTCTGTCCTCTCCACCCCTTTCCCCACGTGTCTCATTTTTCTGTCATGATTTCTTGCATAGACACCAATCAGAAAGCAGCTGGTCCTTTCCCGTGCTGGCACATGAGCAGTTCCAACCACCGGGCACCAGTGGAGAAGAGGTTTTTGGGTAGTGAGTGGGCCCTGATCAAAAACTTTTAAAACTGGGGCCCAGTGCTAAAGTTTGCTTTGTCCTCCCAATGGTGGCCCTGGTCAGCTGTTTTGGCCCTGGACAAGTGTGCAAAGGAACAAGTGCCTCTGCTTTAATGAGGAGAGGAAAGTAGGCAGAGGGCAGTTTGCTCTAAAGCCTGATGGGTAACCTGTTAGACAGCCCTAAATATTCACATCATGGAAATTTGTATATTTAAGATATGGTTATTTTTAATATGTTAAAAACAATGATTTATTCATAAAAATAAAAAAAACAGCTTTTTCACTGATGTTAAAGGCAATAAGGAAGGGAAGTGTTCCGCAGTCATAAAATACAGTACTGAAGCTACTGACAGACCTTAGATACTGATTCCTGAATGAACGAACTCTTATAAATATAAAAACACGAGAGCTTGCTGTGGGGCTCTGATATCTTACGCAATTTAGCCAAAGTTTAAAGGGAGGGAAATAGACATGTGAACTAAGAAAAGTTGGGAGATTTGAACCCTGTAAGGCACATTGGCCTGTGCATTACATAGCCCTGACCACTGAACTCTGTGTATTACATAGCCCTGACCACTGAACTCTGTGCATTACACAGCCCTGACCACTGAACTCTGTGCATTACA
>NC_092863.1:80516088-80630195 GCF_032062135.1 Pyxicephalus adspersus | reverse complement strand
GCTTCCTGGTGCAGAATGCCGGCTTGTTACTTTCAGTTTCACTCTGCACTGCAGCCAGGAGCAGACACGTGCTGCAGCCAGCATCAAGGAGACACACACAGGATCAAATATCGAGGGATGTCTTATTCACGGGTGAGTGTCTTATTTAAATTTTTTCAAAAATCGGGGGTGGCCTATTTAATGGGGATGTCTTAAAATTGGGGAAACACGGTAGCAGGCCTTTCGCTTCGTGGTTTGTCAAGAACAGATCCTGTTTCAAGAAACTTGCCATGGATATCGTAAATTGTGTTATGCCTTGGAGCAGTGTGACGGCCATAAAGCTTTTCAAACTCGTGCTTAACTGCAGTCAGGTACTAAAGAACTTCTTGCCAAGTGGCAATTTTGCAACTCTGCTCCAATGTTTATTGGCGAGCCATGGTTAAGGGAATGATACACTTACAAAAAACTGCAAAGACTAAGTTGTCATATTCTGATGGCCTCAAGTTTCGATACCTCGAACAAAATAGAAAAAAGGAAGTGTGTACTGACTTTTGGGACACCCTGTATATTTATGTGTGTTTGTATGTATATGTGTGTGTGTGTATATATATATATATATATATATATATATATATATAGTAATACACTTAGCTTTATTGCTTCATAATTTAAATAACATGTTTTAACTTGAAAGGTCACTTGAAATAAAACAGAGTTTTAAGTATATAGTTTTCTTTTGCAGAAGGAGGTCCTTTTTCAAAAAACTGACAAAGCAGCCATCTCCTCTGATTCACACAAGCCGAAGCTTCTCCTGTCTAAACCGCTCCTTGTCTTCTGGAGAGAGCTTACCTGCATCGCCCACTCACAGCTTGTCACCCAGATCTCCTACTCCCAGCTGCCGTTCTACTCCTGACTTCCCATCAGGTGAGAGATTAATACACATTTAGGCAACTAGAATCAAACATATTAGGGGGCATATTATGGGACCTCCCATATGTCTACTCTATAAAAAAAATAATTTCCTGGCAATGTTTAATAAAATAATTATGAGTCAAAAAAGTGCCACATGCTGGACAGACTGGTTTAGCATACACATTTTTTTGCATTCTAATTTTGTCTTCTATTTTGTTTGCAGGGACCAATTCTTCCCAGAGTAGCTCCCCAAGTTCAAGTGCTCCTAATTCTCCAGCTGGCTCTGGCCACATAAGGCCTAGCACTCTCCATGGGTTGGGACCAAAGCTCGGAGGACAGCGGTATAGGTCTGGAAGAAGGAAATCTGCAGGAAGTATACCTCTCTCTCCACTAGCAAGAACCCCATCACCTACTCCTCAGCCTCCCTCACCCCAACGCTCTCCATCACCATTACATGGATACTCTGTGGGTAACTCAAAAACAACTCCCAATTTCCCAGCAAAAATGCACTCTCCGCCAACAATAGTAAGACATGTTGTCAGGCCTAAGAGTGCTGAACCCCCAAGGTCTCCATTGTTGAAAAGAGTTCAGTCAGAAGAAAAACTTTCTCCATCCTACTGCTGTGAGAAAAAACACTTATGTCCACGCAAACACAATCTTGAGATCACAAAGGAAGAGGTTCATAAGCAAATGCAGCGAGATGTAACATTACAGAGCCTTGAGGAGAACACTTGTGATATTCCTGCATCTACACGTGTCAGACCTGTAGAACAAGGCTGTCTCAAGCGCCCAGCATCTCGAAAACTTGGGAGGCAAGAGTCACTGGATGAGCTGGATAAAGAGAAGCTAAAAGCCAAAATAGTCATAAAAAAGAAAGATATTTCTGAAAGACAAGAGTTTATTCTCAAACAAAATATAATATCAGATTTGCATGGAGAAATAAGACACCAGTTAACAGAGATTGAGAAAGATGACAAAGCACAATTAAAAAGATCCACTATATCTGAGAATAAATTTTCTGCCTATGATTCTCGATCAGCAGGCATAATGTTTAAAGAAGCTCCCTGCAAGAGTATCAGTTCTCGTGCAAATGGTACCAGCCTTTCTGTAGACAGCCAGTCATTCAATCACTGTTCTCCAGTTGCCGAAACAGCCCACATGTCCTATGAACTTAAGAAAGGGCCTACTTCCTTGCAAGAGAAACTTACCTATTCATCTGACAAGGTTACAAAAGATGACCAGTTAGATAAACCTGCAACAGCAAACATGGATTACTTTCGGAAGAAAAAGTCCTTTGAAGACAAAGATGGTAGCCTCTGCTCAGTGTTAAAGCCCAAAATAGTTCCAGTATCTCATGAATGTATGCAGGCAAAGCCTTTGGAGGCTGCACAGCCCATGGAGCTCTATGCAATGTATGCAGGCAAAGCCTTTGGAGGCTGCACAGCCCATGGAGCTCTATGCAATGTATGCAGGCAAAGCCTGTACATTTACAGACAGATTCTCTAGCCTTGCTAGATAACAGAACTTGTATATCCAGTGTTCAGAGTACTCCAGTTTCTTTCACACCCTTAAAAAATTCAAACAATAGAAGCGAAAATAATGTAGACAAATCAACTGTATTAACCACAGAGACACCTGTGCGGAAAAGCCCTTCTGAATATAAGCTAGAAGCAAGGTCTGTCTCTTCCCTGAAGCCTATTGAAGGCACTTTAGACATAGCCTTGCTGTCAGGACCAAAGGTTACAAAAACTGAACCTGATATTTGTAATTCTCAAACAAAATCTGATGAGCAGAGCCGAAACCTAAGGAGTGATGGCCTAGAAAGTGCAAATGTATTATTTACCAAAACCAGCTCTAATGTTCCTGTAGTTCAAAAGGGACCCTTAGAGGAAAAACCCTGTGAGCCTCCACAGCCTTACTGCCGCACTGCCAAGATTTGTCAAAACAAAGACATGTCAGTGCTTAAAGCAAAGGAAAACCTAGTAGATGTGACAATTCCTCCTCAAAGCCAGAGGATAAGCTCAATGCAGCCAACATCCAGTTGTCAAGTAACTGAACGACTGTCTGCTTCTTTGAAAGCTGATAAACAAGAAATGGTAAATCAGGATGTGTCCTCTGTCATGTGCTCACTAGAGCAAAGACATAGTTCATCATATACTGAAAGGACTCGTATGTCGAGGGATTCCTATGAAAATACCACTGCTACAACTCTGACAGACTGTAACAACTCAGAAAAGAATGTCTCAGCATTGAGCTGTATAGAGGAAGGAAATACGTTGACAGCGCTTTCGCAAACAGAACGTAAACACCAAAATGGTGTGACAAAAGATGTCAATGCTTGTCCTGTTGAACCTGTTGCTGCCAAAACAAATTTTCAGAATACAGAACCTATTCTTAAAAATCAGTCTAGTCAAAATAAACTGCAATATGCTCCCCCACAAAAACAAGATACAGGGAATGTAAAAAAAAATGGTGCAGAGGTTCAGCCTTTGAAAAAAGATCCTTGTGTTTATAATGTAAAGCAGTCAGCCACAGCTGCAAATATCCCACCTGTAACAACTAATAAAACCCTCTCACCACCTAAAGAAGAACAAAAACCAGTTTTCCCACAACTTGTCAGCTCCCTCAACAAACCAAAAGCAGTGGTTGAATCAAAGTCTACTTCAGTAAAAATAGTTCTCACTGACAAAAACACTAAGCCGAGTGTAACCGACCTACCAAAAGATCAAAAAGGTATTCAGAAAACAGAAGGTAATGCACAAGCTGGCACTGGAATAAATGTAGTTGTTGGAACTCCAGTCCAGAATAGAGATACTATTAAAAAAGCATCTAATTTATGCTCAACATCCATCAAAACCAGTGGGAATGCAAATGACTCTACCAATGTATCCGTTTCTGAACAAAATGTTATTTTGACTGCAACAGTAAGGTCGGATGCAACAAACACTGTAAATTTTAAGGACTGTTCTGCAAAGACACATCTCAAAGAAAAAACAAGCGCACATCTGAAATTAACCAGAGTCAATGCCGTCAAAAGCTCAGCACAAAACAAATCTGTCATAGATGTTCTAGAGACTGGACCTCCACACATTGATCGTGTTCAAGAAAATAAATGCACCGAAGCACTTTATATTCAGAGTGACAAGGGAAAAAAGGTCACTTCTGTTGCCAGCAGAGATACTAAAGAGGGGACTTTGGACAAGCAGAAATCCAGCATCACACAGAACTTAGTAGGAAAGGAAGGAGACCAGAGGAAGGCATTGTGTGATACTAAAAGCAGTGATGTTTCTGCTTTGCCCAAAGCTGGGAGTACCGATGGTTCTTTATCAAAACCAGACCGGGCCGAACGTCCTGTGAATGTTTGCAAGGATAAAATGGAGCAAAATGTTGAAACTGTTAAAGCAAAAAAAGATCTCCAAGAGGTTTCCAGCAGGTCTTGCCCTGCTACAAAAGAAAGCAACCTATCCAGTAAACCTGTCACTGAAAAACAAGCTTCTACTACCCCCACAACAGGGACAGTTCGGAGAGATCCACCTTCCTCTCCTAGCAAGAAGAACATCACAAAAAGTATATCCAAGACACCAGCTGCACTTCTGGAGAATTCCTCCTCCTTTTCCTTGGAAAAAGACTTAAAAGGACAGAAGCGAGGAAAGGACAGCGTTTCACAGAGTAGTCCTCAAAAAAAGACATAATAATCTGCCAGCACCTTCATTAAGACCTCTTTACTGTAGTGGCTGCTGCTAAAATGAGACTACTTTATTAACCAGCACTGTGTTGTGATTTCGTTTGCATTTGTACCATGTTGTGTGTTTAAAAAAAAATGTAAAGGGAGTTTGTATTCAAAATCCAACCTGTAGTTGGATTACGGGCCAGGTACCCTCTTACAAGCTAAGAGTGTGCCTGTACTGTTTGTGACTGGGCAAGGGCTATGGGAAATACAATCTCCTTAGAGAGTTAACTGTTGTATTTTGTGTTGAATGTAGAATGTACAGTAGGCTGCTGAATTCCACTGTTTACTTTTTTTCATAATGTACATTTTTTTTTACAGTTGACTAATTACAATGAAACGAACAAGAGAGAAAGGGATATAGTGTTCTAGTTTTTGTGTTTTAAGAAACTTTCAAAAGAGAGCGTTCTTTAAAAAAAAATGGTCAAACCCAAGTCAAGATGGGTGATTATATATGGCTATATTTCATCTTCTTTATTATTAGTATTGCCATTTTAAATTAGTTGGTGACTCTACAATCAATTGTGGATATATGTATGAATATAAGCATCATGTTCACTCATGTTTCCTTAAGAAAGAGGGCTTGTAGCTAGAGCAAAATACTAAAAGCGCTTTAAGGGTAAATACACAAAAAATCATGTAAATTACACCAATCTGTAATGTAGTAATATTGGGATATGGTGTTTAAACTGCTAAAATCTGTGTACCCAAATCTCATTTATGAAAGTACTAATCTTAGCAAATTTCAGGATTTGCTATCTTCACTTCACTCTGGCTGCGGGAGATTTTCTAAATACATTTATGAGTTGACACTTACTTGAGATGGCTATCAAGAATTAGGGCATTGAGGTGAACACAGCTCTCACCTCCCTCACACTATACCAACACTATCTAATAATGAATTCCCCTAATCTCCCACGCTGAGCACTTTAGGCTTCATACAGCTCCCCGTATGAGTGAGTTCTGTAGACTTCTATGGATTCAGCACTTAACCACATGCAGAAAAGGCTTGGAGAACAAGACCTGAAATTACTTGTGCAGGTCCAGAAATAGACCATTGGCTGAACGTTTGCCTCTAGGCCCTCCACTGATGTATAGTGGGAAATACTCTTTAAGGATAGTCTAGCTAGCTTAAGTCTTTTGTGCCAAATTTCTTACATGTATGATTAAAACCTTGTCTTAGCCAATGGAGATCAATCAGTACAAAAAGTAGGTTTAGTGAAATAGAAGTGCTCCTGGTATATATCTGCCCTCTAGGTAAACTTATCTGCAGATTTAACATATGCACTGAATTGACAGTATATTCATTGTGCAGTTAAACAATGTATGTATCTTTAAATTAGTTGTGTTATTGGCATTCAGTTTTGCCTCCATTTCGCAAGTGCAGAAATTATAACTGTGTAACAAAAACTGTTTCTCATACAGCTGTTGAATGTATATACTTGTGTTTTGTTTACTTCATAGGCTTAAAAGGGAAACTTACTTTGAAGCATAAAAAACAAGCCTTTCTTATCACTGTTAAATGTTGTTTCATAGCCGGGGCCTTACAATGTAGAGGTTTTGCTGTGCTGGGTTCACATTTTTTTGTAAGTGCATTAAATAACTCCATACATTTCATAGCATCCTCTTTTTGTGTATTATAAATATGTGAATAATGTAAAATAAAACTGTTTTTTGTGTAACACAGGGGCCATGTTAGAGCTATTTGGTGCTTGGAAGGTGATATTACTTTCTACCTTTTTTGTAAAGCCTTATTTATATTTTATGTACTCCATTTTCCATCACATTTGTTTGTTGAACCTTAATCCATAGCTACAAAGTTTTATGAATTAAAATCTAAGCCACGATATTACATTAGGATATTTTCAAGTACTATTATACAAATGTTATTCAAGTGTTGTGGCCCACGGCAATGGGTTGACTATTAACTTTTAGCGGTTTAGTAATACCAAAGTATGAGCCTGTAGGGCTGACCTTAAAATATTGCTCCTGCTCCACGTCTTTTATAAGTCGTGACCGCTTGATTAAGCCTACATTCCTCAGATCATGGCTGTTTATGCTAGTATAGCTACGTAGCATGGCAGTGTTACTGTCTCCTTGTTTTTACTAGCAGAAAACAGTGGGCAATAAACTCAATACAAAATTCTCACACAATTTGTGACAGGAATGGTCATGATTAGTTCCCAGTAGTAAAAACACATTCCTGCCCACCAAACTTGTGGTGTTCCATAAAACTCAATGCATCTCACTGTACTTCGCAGTTTCAGTAACAGAGAAAAATATAATGATCTGATGCAATTCGCAATGACTGTCATCAGCTTCATTATTTACATCTTTCTCAAAGCTTGCATTAGTTAACAAGGTATTTTTCACTGAAATTACATCACATAAATTGCATCTGTATATGTATATAGTGCAAGCTTTTGTGTTGTTGTGTCAAACATCCATGGCCAAGAAGAAGGCAATACAAGATCTTCCTTCATCTGCCTCATGTCTGCTGAAATAGTCACAACACATCTTAGTTTGTTGCATTTTGAAATCTTTTTGTGATGTGTGTTATAGATATGTTGGTTTTGGAGTTTGTCATAAACTTCTGCATGTTACATATTTGCAGCTGGCAGAGCAGTTTGTGGGATGTTGGCACAAGGTTAGGATCACAATGAAAGTGAAGCTGTGGCATATAAAGTCACCATTCTACATGAGTATAGTTAAAAAAAACTTTTGCCATGTTTAGTGGAGCTATACTGTTTTAGCACTGGTATTACTGTCCGCAACTTTGCTGTAGTAGGACACAGGTTATAGCAGGCTACAAATATCCTAAGACCAACCAAGGCATTTGGCAAACAATTACCAGTCTTGGGTGTATTGATTATGGCATATGGTCTGTATCCACCTCTGGCAGTTCAGGACTTCATCTGCTCAGCACACACTTGTAGCAGAGCTTTTGTGAAAACCTTGCATACTACTATTTAATGTGTACCTCTACATACCTAAAAAGGAACCCTGTTTTCTAAACATTATCCTAAATATTAAAAGTAATGACCACCTAAAGGGTATTGGTGCATCCTCCTTTGATGCCAGTGGTTGTGTCAGCCATCTTGCAAGAAATTTAGTCACTGCTGGTAGCAGGTTAGAGAAAATTGTTACCCCATTTCCTGTACCTGGTAGGAACTAGGTAAAATGGCCAGCTGGGGGGTTTCTCAGCAGTGATCTTCAAGTTTTTTTGTTTGCTGATAAAGTAAAATAAATGGCTAAGCCAACACAAGCTATGGTAAGTGAAATACAGTGTTTAAGATTAAATGACAGGTCCATGTTAAATTGTTCTGCAGGATATTTGATAAAAATCAAATTAATTATGTTCTGAAATACTTGCTGTAATCTACCTTATGAAATATTACCGTCTTAGCATTCCATTGAAGTCTGTTTTCACTTTCATCTGAAGAGTTATCACTTCCCATTCAATAAATGTTTACAGATGTATGTACAGTGGAGCCATTTCCTCCACCTGTCAAATTATTTTGTAGTCTTACAGTACCCAATGTGTTCATGTCCTATTTGTCTGTGTTGACCTTACTACTTATGTAAGATATTTGTGTTACTGGTTAGTCTCTTCTATGTAACAGTTCTACGACCTGTGATCTTTTTCTAGTCTTATCTGCTGTAGAAATAGCAGCTTAGTATCTGTGCAATAAAGTGTTTGTTGTCTTAACTTTCTATAAAATGAAACACACCAGAAAAACACAAACTTTATGAATGTCGTATTTGTCGTATACTGAACACATATATACTTCAGCTGCAAAGCATAACATTGAAATAAAAGGACGGCATGAAGGTCAAAGCTTTTTGTAGACTGACAGTTCATTTCCCCAGATGATCGCGGGCCATTAGGCCCACTGGTGTTAGTGTTTGGTTACTTGTGTGTCAAAATGTATTCCTTCTTGGATATCCCACAATAAAGTCATGCTGCTACATTTAGCAGAATTTCACATAAAAATAGTTGCTTGGAGCAGTTGTGGACAAAGCCAACAATTGGCCCCTGCCCAAAACTGACTTTGGTGCCCTCGTTGGTCTAGGCCCCTTGTGGCAAACTTTGCACTGCCCTTTGTTTGCCCCTGGCTTGGAGCAACCCTGTCTCTACACAAAAGTTACAGAGCAAAGATAAACCTGTAAAAGACAATGATTTCACAACATTGGAGCAGTGTTTTTGGTGCTGCAGAGAAAGGATTATTTGCACAGACCTTGAAATCCAAAAGTGCCTTTTCTGCAATTGCTTTGGGGGTTCTTTAAAAAAAAAAGCCATCTACAAATTTCCATCTATGCTTTGTTCTGTAGTGCAATTTGAGTAACCAGTTAAGAAGTGCTTGCATTGCATAAAACTCAGAAGACTTCCAGGATTCAGCAGCGTCTTTGTGCCTAAGTTACAGACATCTTTGGTAATATGACAGTTGTGGAAAGTGAATCAAAAAGATGAATTTGCACAGAATTGGTCCTAGGATTGACAATAATACAGCTATTATACTGACCCAGTCAAATGATCTGTGAAATCCTAGTTGCAGTGTATGACCGATAACAAATGAGTGAACTTTTGCATGGTTGCTGTGTTGGCATAAGTAGCTTACTAATACCAATTAACTGGAGGTACCCTCAGCTCTTTTTATCAATTTTGGAAAATTGCTTTCAGAAAAAATGAAACAAAACTACAAGAATGTAAAATGTTACAATAAGCCTGATTTAAAAAGGTCTCCAAGACTGAGGAAGACAGACTATCATGGGAGAACCTGGGTGATCCAGCAAAGCTAGAATGGAATTCTTAACAATTAGTTGCTATTAAATGGCAAGTGTTTAAATCCTGGACCAGATGGATTCGATCGACTAAGTTTGCTGGATCGACGAGGTTTTCTCCCATGATAGTCTATCTTCTTCAGTCTTGGAGAGCTTCATTAAATCAGGCCCTCTGTGTGTGAGTTTTTATCTATAATATAAATTGCAGTGCCTATAATAAGTATACCCTCTATTGGTTTTCCGCTTTTACGGTCATAGAACATAAGTACCATAGTTAAAAGGTGATCGCCCTTTTGTAGCCAAGTGGTTTTGTTTGTAAATATAGAACAATCTAATCAACTCGATGAAAAGATGATAGATACAAGAACATCTCAAACTTACTGAATATCCCTTATCAACAATGTCAAAAGTAAAATCCCAATATCCTTGGTGGTAAATTGGAATGAAAAAGAAATAGGACAATGATATATCTGCCATATACAGAGGTTTCTCCGAAAGTTACCATGCAAGAGAGATGCAGTTAGAGTAGGAAGTTTTTTGTTTTTTCTTGATGTGTCCCAGCTGGAAAAATTTACCCCTAATTCATCCTGGTGACTGTAAACGGGGGCCATAGAAAATCCAAATATTTTGTGTTGTCAGCATAGCAAGAAATACAGAAAATCCTCGAACAGGACACTTCTTTCTACAACAGGAAAATGTATTTCGCTTTGCAGAGATTTCTTTCTTTTCATTTCCTGTTCTGTCTTAACACCACCTTAGGCATAAACTAAACCCTGGGCATACTGATAACACACAGTTTACATTTAAATTTGCAGAGATCACTTTTACTTTTAATGTTAAAAAAGACAGACCTTTTCTCTTTTTAACTGACATTGTTAGTGGTTTTAGAATGTGCGTGACAAGCTTCCTCTTGCACCAGAAATGTTTGTGTAGGCATACTAGCAATAAATATACATTTCTTTATGTACGGTTGATTTGGGGAAATATAACTTCAACAGTTAGGTCTTATGTTAGTTTAAATAAGAGTAACAAAGAGGAACAGGTGCCCAAGGTTGAGGAAGTGAAAGTATCACAGTTAATTTCAGATGTTTATTAAAACACAATTTACTGAAGCAACTGTGATTATGGTAAAACCAATAGTTTGAGTGTACATTTAAAACAAGTTACTGCACAAACTATAAAAATGTATGGTTGGTATAGTTATAAATATTTACTGGCGCTGGCCACATTACACATGTTCAACTGCTTGTTAACACAAAATATCAGCCAATCACATGGCAATAATAAATGGCCCAAAAAAGGGAAAATAGAAATTCAGCAATTCCCTGGGCAAAATGCAGAAGAACATCTCTGAATGCAGAACAAATAAAACTCAGAAACAGATGGCCTACAGAAGCAGGTGCCACTCATGTCAGCTAAGAACTAGCACTTCTCTCCGGCTCAACAAAATTGGAGAAGAGAAGATCGGGAAAAAAAGTTACCTGGTCTGATGAGTCCTGATTTCTTCTGTGCATTCTGATGAATTGGTTAGAATTTTGCATCGACAACATAAGGTTGCTAAGACCCTATGTGATAGCAATAGAGGGACCCCGAATGACTTCCCTGACCTCTACCCTTACAGATCGAGCATTAAAAGCTCATGAATCTAACATTATTAATGTGACAAGCAGGTTTGTATAAATGGATTACATTCAAATCTCCAATTCTTTATTAAATTGAACCCTTCAAGTCAGGGACAGTAGAACCTTAAATCTCAAATTGCTAATATGGACACTCATCAGGAAGTGCATTGATCTTTGTCAGGAGGAAATCAAGACCAGGTACATTTTTTTTAGGGTTCTGCAAAATCACATACAGTATAATCCATCTAGATGTTCCATATAACATTGCAAATGTCCACTTTTCATGTCCATTTTAAATGGGCCCTATGTGGACACTCTTTAAACCATTTCGGGCAAAATCCACTTATTCATTGTGGCCCCTTCCTCCTTTCATAAATGCTGCTTAAATGCACAAAATGGGATATGCAGGGAAAATAGACAAAAATCTCCCTTTTCCCCCACCTTCTATAGTGCAGGGGCTAATGTCATTCTGTGACAAGATTTTACGAGACATTGCTGCTTTACCTTCTCATGAGATTTGGCTGACGGAGAGAATGTCAACTTTGTCATGGTGCATTAGAATAATAATTTTACATGTTTTTTTTTTTTTTTTTACTATTATTCAGCATTTTAGGAAAGCGGATCTTGAATAAACAGACATTGTCACTTAGGTGCAAGATCCACTGAATTCTCCTTCCACAAAACATAGTTCCATATTTAAACTGTACAGTTTGTAATCTGCACCTTGCAGAAACCTGCATAACATGTCTATAAACCGTTTGCTCTGAAGGTCACAGTTTACCAAGAATGTTGTACAGGTCCACTTTACATTAACATACACTAATTGAATAAAACATTTATCTTTCAGTTGATAAAAAAGAGAAATTAGTTTTAAGGATGGCACACTGCAATTATACAAAAGTTAACACTGTGACAATTGTGTCATAAAATATTTGCAGCTTTGTCTTCCTGTTTTGCAGTCTGGTCTACAGTGGACAATGTAAGGACAATTGTAAGGACGTATGCCTTTAGGATATTGGTGCTGCTTTTAAGACGTCCCATCATATCCAATAACTTGTGTGACTTGACTGTCTGGCCCCCCTGCAATCATGCACCAGCAGTATTCATGAAAAATGTAGTTTAGCAGCATTTTGCACATCAACAGGAATGACAGGCAAATGCTGTCAGGACCCGACCACTGTAGGATCTCCATGCGGCTAGCTGAATACCACAGTTTTCTACAGTAATATGAAAATTGTACATTTTATTAAAGGTGACAAAAATAGACAAATTTCCCAGCAAAACGCAAGCTGCTCTGGCTCCGATTTGATTTTTAGTTTAACGTGTAGTGCTTTGGAAATCCTTGATTATCTTGAAATTTACCATCTAATCACCCATGATACAATTTTGGTTAGATCCTTATTTGTTACTGTTCAGGTGAGGTATTTTAATTTCTACTGGAAAAAAAAGTGTCCCAGTGGTATGAATGGCTATATTAATATAACAATGTTGAGTGTATGTAACATGAAGCACAGTGTTTACACTAGGCAGTACTGATGGTGTACAATCCTACACAGTAAAAAAAAAAAAAAGCTGTCGGATGCCAGGCAGCAGGCAGATTTTCATATCTTTAATGTCTTAACTCGTTTTCTCCATTTCTCCTCACAATAACTTCCTGAGTTTTGTCTTTACATGACTATTGAACTACATTTGATTTACTAAGACCATAGGTGGTGATAGCAATGTAGGCTGACTAGTAAATTGAAAGCCTGAAAACGTTGAGCTCACACTTCCATTACAGACCATTATAGTGTCTTAGTTAATTAAAGCTGCTGACCATATACACACATGCTTACTTATTTTGTTTATCAACTTCCCGTTTCTGGATTGTCTAAGCTCCACCTACAAGGAGCGGTCTGCTTATTTTTGGGGAAGCACTTTCACCCTGACTTAAGATGTGATGAGCTTCATTAGATCTAATTGTAACACCCTTCTAAAGCATAAAGCATCACAAATAAAACTGACATATGTCTCTACCTCATTGTAAAGAACATTTTAGAAAAGTCATAAAGGAGAGAGAAAGGAGAGATACATTATTACCAAATTATGGAGAGAACTTCAAACTAAAGGGACATGGGAGCAAGGGTTCAGATTAGTAGTTAATTACTAATACTGCCTCTTATTATTATTGTCCTTTTCAGTATTACTTTCCCAATATTTCTACTTATTGTGTTTTATGTTTTTTTAATCAAATTCTTTTTTGAACGCCCTATCACAGGGTTTTGGTGCAAATGCCTATGTTCATTTTTTTAATTATAAAAAGAATCTTCGTGAACATCTTTCAATGTTTTATCCCAACAGAAATATGTATAATTTACAAAGTACACACAAGGTAAGTGCTCATACAGAAGACATGCCCCATTCTGTTCACATATCAAACACATCGGAGCATGGGGATAAACCTCTGCATAAATTCATCAGAGCAGGGCTGTGTCATTCTGGTCTCCATCCAAATTCATTGGTAGATATTTAACTGGAATCTAAATAGTTGCAGGCAATGGCAGAAAATTCAATCAATCAACAGGGAAGTGGGGGGAGGGGGTTTGGGCATAGCTGGCTGCATGTTCCCATTTTCATGTGGGTTTCTTTTGGGCATCTGATTTCCCCCCATACACAAAAAAGGTGTTACATGATTTGTTGGGCATTACATGGATACATAACAATAAAATTAAAAAGCTACATGAATTTAAATAAACTGGGAAGCCTAAACTCCCCTAAACTATTTCACATAGCGAAGTATAATTGTGACTGATTACCTTGTCATCCTCCAAATAATCCTCATTGGCCTTTTATAGGCTTAGCAAAACACAAAAACACACACTAAGCAGATTGTGAAGAGTTAAAATAATTACCAGAAATTTGTATAAATTAGCAATTCTTTTTACACTGATTATAGGGCTTTTCACCACCATCAATCACTGGACTTCTGCTGATATTGATGACCTGTAGCATTGCTATAGGAAAGTAAGACAAAACATGTATGCAGAATGCAAACAGACGTGAGGATTATAAAGGACAATAAGAGCTATTTCACAATAAGATTATGTAGCCGGTTTATTCTATGTTCACTGTTTTTTTTTTTTAGCACGCCTAGGCCAATATGCATTATATGCTTTAGAAAATATAGGTATAGACCTATGGTAGGCAAAACTTTTCAAGTCTTAGGTAAAGGAGGGCCGGTTTTAATTCACCTGTTCCAAATGATAACAGTGTCCCAGCTAATGAGATTTCCCCCCACTTCCTGTGCCACTTGGACAGGAAGTATAGGAAAATCTTCCCAAAGACAATACATAACACTTATAAATAGACTGGTAGAAATGCTTGGGGAGGGCGCTCCAAAAATGCCCGGCACTGTTGATTGTAGAATAATTTTGCAATTAACAAACATTTAATGCAAAGTTGAACAATTAAAGCTTTGGTTGAAGCCCATATTAAAAAAAAATCTGCCTTGATCAGGCCTTTTATCTACAAGCTGATTTATCTATACTGACATTGCCATAGCAAAACCAAAGGTAAAATAAATAATAATAAAAATATATAAAATCAAAGTTTCCTCACCGCTAGTAAACTTTGGGCAGATATAGAAGACACAGTGAATACAGTGCCTTAATTTATATATTACAAACTTTTTTAAATGCAATAACTTGATTAAAAACAAAGTAATGATTTATTATCTCAGTCTTTGAATACAGCCAAAAATATATAAGAATGTTTGTGTTTCTTTAAGTTTGGACACACATTAATGCATTTAAATTCATGCAATGTAAGCATGTGATGATGGTATCAATCAGCCTCCTGCAGTCCTTATAGAATAAGGATCAGTTCATGTGAAAAATGCTGGCTTTTTTTTTCGATAAAATTTGAATTGTAAAAAAAAAAAACTGTATATATATTTATTTGTAGGCACACATATGCAGATGGGGTAACTCAATAAAGTATAACTGTATCATTGCGGCAATAAGGACTACTTTCTTTATCATGTGCCATACAGAAATGTTGGCCAGAAATCTGATGGTCTCAACCTGTAGTTTAAATCAACTTGAAGTCAGCCAGTATCAAAATGAGTTGTGGTATAATGGTATCTATAGTGGTGACAAAAGCTGGTGCCTCCTTTTCATGGTTCCTGGGTTCCCCTTTGGCACCCCTGGAGCCCAGATCTGGTGGATTTAATGCAGAATGGGCAGCTGGGGATGATCATGGATCATGTCCGCACTGAATATACCCAGAAAGCACTCAACTCTGAGCCACCTTACTCCTTTAACTCCTATAAAGCCTATCTACAGGGTTGAGGAAACTGAGCAAAATACCTCTGCTTGATCTAGAGCAGTATTTACAAACCTATCCAAGGGGGGAACCCTTGGATAAATTTTTAGGTTTTTAGTGAACCCCTTCTACACTTACTATATCCGCAGCTCTTCATACATAAATGTGGTGGCCAATGGGAAGAATATTTCTTATATTGCTGGCCAGTAGGAAAAACTCACCCTTACAGATATCCGTTAAACTGACCCTGGTTGAGAAACACTGGGCTAAAAGGCAGGTAGGACATCAGGGGTCAGTTAGAACCCAAATGTGTCATTAAAAAAAAACTGTCTCTTTCCTAAAATGTTTCGGAAGCCCCATTGTAATAAAAAAAAGTTTAGATTGAAGATTGAAAATCAATAGGCAAATTGACAGAGTAATAAAATAACTATATGGATGAGTAAAATCTTTTCTTGTATAATCTTACAAAGCATATAACTAAGAAAATGGTTATCAGTGTAAAAACTATGGATAATGTCACTTGCAATAAAGAACTTCCACAAGATAAAGACACTTTGTCCAATGATGTGCCCATTAATGAAGATGGAGAACCACACACTGTGTTCTCCTTGTCCACAAACAAGTTGGAGTGGGTTTTATACCAGGATAAAAAGTCAATGTTAGAGCATGAGCAGTCAATGGGGTTGTAACTTAGATTTATGGTGGTTTGATCTGAAATATTTCTCAATAATACAATAGGTATGGTTGTGATAAAGTTGGAAGCATAATTAAGGGACATAGAAGTCAAATTCACAAATAGGTTTGTACTAAAGATGGTAAGATTATTGAAACTCAGGTCAATGTTTTTGAGATGCTTCAGTTTTTTGAATGCTTGATCCTCTATTTTTTGCAACTTGCATTTGGCTAATATGAGAGTTTCAAGTTTTAAAGTGTTGACAAACAAGTTGTCATCAGGGAGAACATCATTTTGAAACAAACTTCTTTCTATGTTTAGGAAAACAAGGTTCTGGAGACCTTCAAACACTTGTCTGTTGGTAGTATCTATGAAGCTATTAGACAAATTGAGGACTTTTAAATCAGCTAAATTACTAAAAGGGCTGAAGGCTTTATCAATGAATAAAGCAACATGTGCAAAGTCCAGAACTTCTATTTTGTTGGTTTCCGGGAGGGCTGGGTTTTGTAGTTTGAATCGGGCTCCATAACTCATGTTTAAATTGGTCAGGCTGTCTAATCCCCTAAAGTGAGCACTACAACATGCTAAAGCTGTAAAAAAGTTCTGGCTCAGGTCCAGATACACAAGGTTGGTTAGACTTTTTAGGCATCCATCTCCCAAATCTAATGTCTCTATGTTTTTAGCTATATGAAGGTGAGTGACCAGTGGGTAAGTATCTGAGCCTATACTGCAAAGTGAGCTGAACTTGTTTTGGTTCAATAACAGTTCCTTTAGCATGTTGTTCATGCTGAGCCCTGGAAACCTTTTAAGATCTGAAAATGTGAAATCTATTTTTTCAGTTTTGTCCAAACATGGAAATGACTTTGATTCATCTGAAAAAGTTCTGTACTGAAAACTGAGCTCCTTCATTGATATATTACACAGAAAATTCATATCTGACAGGGATACATCCTTATCAATATCTATGTCGGTAAAGGTCCCAATCCTTAGACTTTTGGTTCTTAAGCCATTTAATCCTTTTAAAAGGGATGACAAATCGACGTTCCAGGCTGAGCCAGCTAAATCCAAGCAATGTAAGTTACTTGAGTTGAAAGAGTTTGGGTCAATAGACTCAATATTGTTTCCCTTTAAAATAAGGGTCAAATTGTTGGCGTTCCTAAGAATGTTTGTGTCCTCCACAGATATTCTACTGATATGGTTTAACTCGAAATTCAAAGTCTTCAGTTTGGTCACTTGGGTGTCATCAGGAAGTTTTATAGAAGTGATATGATTGCTCCCCAAATGTAAAGTTTCCAGATTTGGCAAACTGTTCAATGGTATAAGCTCCAAGTCCAATATAAATGTTTTCTGTAAGTAGAGGTGTTGAAGTGGTATTCCTGAGAAAGCATTTTCTGCAATGTATAATATACTGTTTCCAGTGAGTATCATTGTATTGAGCCTTGTATTGTTACTAAAGGCATCATCATAGATCCAAGCAATACCACATCTGTTAAAGAAAATGGGAGCAAAATGTTTATATGAATTTGTAATATGTATGCTAAGAAAGAACAATACCAATCAATATGAATTGCATTTTTTAGCACATATATGCATTAAAAGAGACAAATGAAGAAAGCTGTTAATTGTTACATATACATTTATATAGCGCTGTACAAAGTCCATAGTTATGTCACTAGCTGTCTCTCAAACGGACTCACAATCCAATGTCCCCACCATAGTCATATGTCATTACCACCGTCTAAGGTCAATTTTAGGGGGAAACCAATTAACTTAACTGCAAGTTTTTGATTTGTGGGAAAAAAACTGGAGTACCCAGAGGAAACCCACGCAGACACGGGGAGAGCCTGTAAACTCCATGCAGACAGTGTGCTGGCCGAGATTCGAACCGGGGACTTAGCGCTGCAAAGGCCCAGAGTACTAACCACTGAGCCACCATGCTGCCCAGGTTTAGAGTTTATCCACATTTATTATTACATAAAAAATTATTCTTTCTCTGATTCAGTTTTATTCTAACCATGTTTTTATAAATTAAGCCAGTGTTTCCTAATCTTTTTAACACATGGGAACTCTTTGAAGTAACCATTACCATATCTATATAGCAAAAAGATCGTTGGTGTCAGTTAAACTGACCAGAGAGACAAAAACTGCTCATTACTCAAGGAACCCCTAACAACCTCTAGAGGAACCCTGGTTTTGACAAAACAATGTTATATTATTTATAAACAGATTCTAAAGTGTGTGCAGGGAGAGAGATTGGTTTGTTTGATCATTGATATAAACATATAAAGGTATTCTGTCATAAATCTCTCTGATAGTCATACCTTGCTAAATCCAAATACTCCAGTTTTTCCAGTCTGCTAAAGATGAAATGGTAGATGGCAAACAGGGAGTTAAAGCTGAAATCCAGAATCTCTGTAGAGTCAGGGATATTGTCAGGAAGTTTTGTTAGTCCCAACCCTTCACAATCATAATTCTTACCAGCAATCACCTGAAAAGCAACACAAACCTGAGAGTTTATTTATTATATCTTTTGGTTTCATTTTTGCATTTGCATTTGCATTGGAAATTATCCAACATATTGGTTTGTTTATAAAGATCAACAAATAATTGCTTTTGGTTTTATCACACCACACTTCTCTATAAAAAAACTGTAATGACCTGAAAGATCTACCAGGCAATGTAGACCCCAAAGTGAAATATACATGAATGTACATCCACTATTAATAATAATAAACCAATATAATATACAAAAAAAGTCAATGGAATAACACATAGACACTAAAACAAGTTTTTCTGTTTGTGCCTTCCTCATTATAAGACCATGTCTGATTGCTCAGGGTTACTGCAATTTGTACATCATTATTTTTCCCCATACAAACCAGAGTAGTCCTAAAGTGTAACTATATGCCACATTGTTTTTATATTGCTTTATTACATCTTTCTTCTTTACTTCCTTTAATAGAGTGACAGCAATGTTTATTCCAAAGGTAAATTGCATAGCAGCATTGTCACTCTTTAGACAGGATAGTATTAAATGGAGTTTTAAATAGTCAAGGCAAACATACTAAATCCCAACTTCACTAACAGTAACTTTTCCTTTTTGGAAAACAAAGTTTAAAAAACAATCTCATTAGAATTGTCCCAGCTTTTTGTGGACGGAAGTTGAATGGCCTGTAGCATAAAAAGGAATTCATATACTAAATACTAATAATACAAATCTCAGTTACCAGAATAAAATATTTTTTCATGATAGCAAACCTTTAATTACAAAATGAGTTATCTTAGGTGAAAGTAAAAATAATTTCAGCTCATGGGATTTACATTTTTAGATCAAAGGATTGGTTATACAAAATGTTCAGTTACTGAACAGTTACTGTTCTAGAACTATAAACAAACTGTACTATTCCTCCCACAGACTTCAGTAATCCAATAGAAATTTATATATAGCATGTGCTACACTGTACAGTACTATACTGTATACTATACTGTACAATGAAAATAGAAAATCTGTTACCTCGGCACACAAAAGTTCTTCTGGAATTTCTCCGGCTTTGGAGAAAACGTGATACAACATAAGCAGTAACGCAGCAAATGAAGAGTAAGCCATTGCTAGTGCATAGGCTGCTGTGCTGGTGAAAACAATGACATTGGTCACCAAAAGGGGAAGCACTCGTAGATGAGTTGGAAAAAAATGTTAGTTTTAAAGAACCACTGAAAAAAGCATTGCATAATATTTCCTGTTGGAAGATTACAGAGAAATAAAGGCCTGTAGAAAAAAAAAGGAATTCATGTATAGTCTGCAAATAAAGTGCTACGATCCCATATAACCACTTGATGGGTGGTGATTTGATTGGTGAAAACGAGAAAGGTTTGGCCCAATATCTCTAGGACCTATTAGCAGCTTCTCTCACTTCTACATGAAAGATGAGATGGTCCTGATTCATCAATTTTAAGAGATTTTTTTGGGGTTTGGATTAAAGCAGAAATTTGACACTTTTACGTCTACAGGTCCCTCGATCCCTCCACAATTGGCTTCCATTCGGTCTTTTGCCATCCTATATTTTCTCCTTTTCAGGGTGAAGGAAATATTGGGTGTCCCATCTTCTTCTTTATTTACCCTATAAAGGGTTATCTAACCTACCCTAAAAGGGTTAAAAATGTGGTGATATGTCTGCTTTAAGTTGGGAAAGGTTAGAGTATCCGAGAGTTTGCTCGTTAGAGTTTTTATTGCTGTTTAGCATTAGGGAATTCTTTTTTTACCCCTTTGGTTTTTTTTGGAGACTATTGTTGAGACAAAGTGGTGTTTTTGGCTAGACATATACACTCTCTGGCCACTTGCTAGTACCCATTTGGACTCCCTTGTGCCTTCAGAACACAAAAAAGTGCTGGAAACAAGATAACATTACACAGTTTTAAGATAGACTGTGACACTTAAATGATACTCTGCTTGTACTAATTGGCCCAACATGTACTAAGTAAATATCCCCCACATTATTACACCACCACCGGCTTGGACCATTGATACAAGTCAGGTTGGATTTATGCTTTTATATTGTTCATGTCAAATTCTGACCCTAACATCCAAATGTTGCAGCAGAAATCAAGGCATTTTTTTTCTAATTTTCTTTTGTCCATTTTTTTTGAGCTTGTGCAAATTGGAGCCTCAGGTGCTTGTTCCCAGCTGATGAGTGGCACCCAGTGTGGTCTCATACTACTCCTGCCCATTTGCTTTAAGGTTTGATGTGTTTAACCTTCAGAGATACACTTCTGCATACCTTAGTTGTAATGAATGGTTGTTTGTTATTGTCCTTCTATCAGCTTGAACCAGTCGGCCTTCCCTTTTTTGGACCATTCTCCGTAAACCCTAGAGATGGTTGTGCATAAAAATCCCAGCAGATCAACAATTTAGTCCAATTGTCAGGTTTACCTAATAAAGTGGCTGGTAAGTGTACTTACAGATAATATTATTATTATTACACAGTATTTATATAGCGCTGACATATTACACAGCTGTCTACATGTCATGTCACTAGCTGTCTCTCAAAGGGGCTCACAATCTAATGTCCCTACCATAGCCATATGTCAATTACCACAGTGTAAGGCCAGTTTTAGGGGGAAACCAATTAACCTAACTGCATGTTTTTGGTTTGTGGGAGGAAACCAGGGTACCCAAAGGGAAGAACCTGCAAACTCCATGCAGATAGTGTCCTGGCCGAGATTCGAAGCTGGGACCTAGCGCTGCAAAGGCTAGAGTGCTACCTCTGAGCCACCGTGCTGCCCACATGGATGAATATATTTTTTTTGCAATTTAAAAAAAGTGTTAAAAGAAGCAATTGGAGGTCAGCATGATAAATATTTAATGACAATATGTCTAGTAAGGTGTAACAAACCCATTACGCCAATCACTGAGGTTTTTTGCAGTGAAAAATTATCATGACAAAATTAAAAAACTTAAACCTGCCATGAAAGAAATACAGGGGCTGATATTGCTTACTTCTGTCTAAAAATTGCGACTTGTCTGTTGACCTACTGATGTGAATATTTGATTGTTCACGTGTCCAGAATAAGCATGCAGGTCAGTAAAGTCAGAGAAACAGTGTGGTTGTTATGGGATCATTTATTGCAAATAATAATAAAAGGGGTCTAGCATCAAATCTAAGCAGCAAGAGATTTTCAGGGATTAACAATGGTAACACATGTTTCTCTAATAAATAGTTTACTTAAGGAATGCTAAAGTGACCTTTATTTTCACCAGTATTATTGTATGTCATTTTAATATGCTGGGATTTGCAACTTGATGACTCAGGGACAATATTGAGCTTCACCTGAAGAAAAGAATGTCCAATATTTGAAGAGCCATTTGCATACATGTCAATAACCATCATTCATATTAGGAGACCTGCCTTTGTATGGTGACCCTTGTGTGATTACTACCGTGTTTCCCCGAAAATAAGACACTGTCTTATATTTTTTTGGGCTTCCAAAAACACACTAGGTCTTATTTTCAGGGTAGGTCTTATATACTTTTTTTAATGAAAAAAAACACTTACCATATTCATGTAGAACAATGTACATTTGAGAGTTTTATATGGTGACCCAATTGTAAATTAAACTCTTCATTGATTCATTGCTACCGGTATTGGTTACTGAATTCAGCATTTCTCTTCTTGCACTGTTACTGTATTAAATCAGCCAGCTTGTCCTTACAAACCTAAAATCAGCACAAAATGTGGCTGGGGCAATGATTGCTCACATTTTTATTTTTATTTTTTATTTTTATACCGTAATTGTGCTGGTTAAAATAAAAAAAAAAAAAACTTACCTTATCAGAAGACGCGAGCCGAGTTCCTGGCTTCTGACAGGCGAAGTGCATGTAATATCACTCGGCCTGTGACAGGAGCCGGAACTACAAGGCAAGCATCGGCTTGTGCGGCTCCGGAGTGTGTACGCCCGCTGTCTCCCGCTCGGTGAGTATTTTTTTTTCTTTTTCTACTAGGTCTTATTTTCGGGGTAGGTCTTATATTAGGGCAGGTTGGGGGAAAAGTGCTAGGTCTTATTTTCGGGGTAGGTCTTATTTTCGGGGAAACACGGTATGTGTGATTTCCTGCACTTGCAATTACAATAATGTTTGTGTATAAAGCAGGGATAAGGTGAAGGAGGGAGGCAAAGTCATGCGGCCCCACGGCAAAACTTGTGATCCAAATTGACTTTATGGTATCTAGCATTGTCAAATTGGAAAATAGAGAAACTGACTCTAACATAGTTAAACAACAAGTAAAGTTATGTGAAAAAGTAGGTACACCTCATGAAAACAGTAGACTGTTTTTTTTTATATAAACAGACAAAGAATACATTCTAATTTTAAAAAGTGCCTTCAAATTAGGGTGATATAGTTGCAAAAGGGTAACATTTCAATAAATTTTTTAAAAATAGCCATAGATGTAATGGTGTACTGTGGAACAATTAAGTGTATCCTTGGCCTAAGAAACTAGTGTTTCCCTCTTAAACAAAGTTAAGAGGGAAATGTTTGTTAAAGGAAATGCCTTGATTGTGCCGACTTTGGGACCCCTAGAATAGGGAGATAGAATTTATTCAACTTTTCAGCTCCTTATCTAAATGCTTGATGAAAGTTCTCATATGCTTGCATTCCAAAACAACCCTAATGTAAATCCGTGTATCATATGTCTTTGGCTAAGTACACACATCAGATGATTCTTGTCCGATAATCGCCGCAGGGCTGAAAGATGAAAATCCAGCGTGTGCACATCTCTCGTCAATTATGAATCCGTCCTGACGGATCCCCGAACGATGGATAATCATACTGAAAGTGAAAGAGCGCAGCTGGGTGCCTCTCCATCGTCCTCCCCCTCCGCTTTCTATAGAGCAGAACGATGCTGCTCATTCATGCATTGTGCAGTATTTTGTTGTTGGAAAGAATCGTGAAAGATCCTTTCCAACGGCAATTATTGCACGTGTTTACGCAGACTTTTTGTCTAAGCCCCCCTGAAGAAGCATCATATAGGCGAAATGTTTCGGGACACAAGACTTTTTATCTCTTTATGTATTGACTCATTTGAACCCCTAATACAACAGGACATTTTTTATAACAAGTTTTTTTTCCAAGTAATTAAAATTTTGCTGATGCTAATACTACTTGTGCCGAAAACTCTTATCTTAAACTCATCCAAACTACCTGGTTGGAGTTTTTGAGTTTTAGTCTCCTATACCCTCATTTCCTATTTTTAAGGCATTTTTGGCGGATGCCTGAATCAGACCTTAGCTCATTTACCAAAGCTCCAATTGATTGGAGATATTTGTCTGTAACTCAGCAGGAGGCATGTGAGCAATGAGATTACTGCTTCCCCAATGACAGTAAAGATCAGAATCCGCAGTTGCTGGCAGGGAACAAGCTTTTATATTTAGAGTATAACCTCTTTCTCTTTGTTCTAAAGCAGGTGAAACGACCTACCATGTTTCCCCGAAAATAAGACACTGTCTTGTATTAATTTTTTCTCCAAGAAATGCCCTAGGGCTTATTTTCAGGTAGGGCTTATATTTTGAGAAGAACAACAAACCGCATTTATTCTTTAACAAAAAAATTAACATTAATTTCAAATGTTATCACATTCTGGAACATCAAGGGGGAACCCCCCCCCTCACCAATCAGTCCTGCGCCACCGTGATCACTGTATCGGTGGTGCTCTGGAAGAGAGATGGGACAGCCTTATCCGCGCTGTTCTCCCTTCACTCCCCCCACAACGATCAGTTCTGCACTGCCGGGTACACTGTACCGGCGGTGCCCTGGAGGAGAGGTGTGGCATCCTCAGCGTCCTCCCTTTTCTCCTCCCCCCACCACGATCATTTGTGCAGCGCCGTATTACCGGTAACGGAGGAGAGATGTGACAGGGTCAGCCTGCCCTCCCTTCACATCTCTCTCTACAATCATCAGCTCTGCACCTGGAGAAGTGATGGGTTGTGTGAGCCTGGAATACCGGTACGTAATGTAGTGATGTTGTGACAGTCCTGCACTAGTGTGACAGTCTGTGATGTCCTTTACTTCCTCCCCCACCACTATGTACAGTATGTGCTGAAGATATTCTAAGGTATTAAGCTAGGCCTTACTTTAGGGGTAGGGCTTATATTTCGAGCTTGCTCGAAAACAGCCAAAAATCCTGCTAGGGCTTACTTTCGGGGGGTGTCTTATTTTCGGGGAAACACGGTATGTGGCTGATTTAACCTGAGAGTTCTATTGTGCTTTAACTATGCAAAAGGAGCTGAACCAATCTCCATAGTGATCCAGGTGATCACAGGTATGTTATTATCAGGTCTGTTGATTGTGCATAGAACTGTTTTTTTAAAGTTTGCACTTTGTACACAAAAATCTATTGGCCTGGTGAATTTGCTTTTTAATGCATTTTGTACCTTTATGTTTTTCAATATGTTTTGATGGGACTTGCCTGCACACTCTCCTGAAAATTTTCTATTATTTTACCTTCCCAATAGGCACTGTCCTTAATTTGGTCTACATTGCAATACCCCTGAATATTTCTGGTATTAACATTTTAATAAAAATGTCCTTATATTTATACAAGCTATAAGGTGTCTCTGGTATTTTTATTGATTCTTTACCATATTTATAAAGAATTATTTAAAAGGATTCTACTTTCTCATGTAATCCTTTCCAGAGGGACCACTTGTAATCAAATTTCTATGGGCGGCCACAGGTTTGGGAGGTGGAAGGGGACAGATTAATTAGTTTTTTTTCCAGACTGTTAAATTTTAAAACGGCAGGATTTTTTCAATTTGTGACCTCCAATAAAATATATGAGGGGTTCGATGGCATTATCGATTTCCAGGTCAGTGACAACTCCTATAGGACATGGAGAAGGGTTACAAATGTTGGGTAAAAAGAAGCTACAAATGATATGAATTTGCAGCTGAATAAAAAAGATTTGAATACATTTCCACAATTTTATATGAATGAATCACTTTCAATTAGTTTGCATTGGTAGGTGATTTCTTCTACCCATTTTGTACAGCTGGAGGGAAGTTTAGTGTGTGCGCTGAGATATTGTATTTGTATAAGTTCACCTCTGGAGGATATAACAGTAATTACCATATTGAGGCAATGCCGTATTTTCATTCTTTCTTTGTCTCTTATGCCCTTTATTATCATATATTATCATTAATATTTTGGAATTTTCGCTTTGCAGGAGAATGCAACAAAAACCCTGAACCGAAGAAATTATTTCCAGTGTTAACATTTTAATAAGATAATTTTCATTGGTAGCTACCCCAAGAGCGAAACGAATGTATACAGAATGTCTAAGTTGTAAACAGATCATCAAAAGGAAGATTTATTCACATAGTGAGTGACATTTTGAAGCACCAAAAAGCCTCGTACTCAGCTAGCAGTGACCTTCAAAACACATGAGGGTACACACTTTAGTGTAATGCATATTTTCTCATCAACAATATGAAAGCACATTTTTTTCAAGCTGCACTCCAGCTATACCTTCATAGTTTCGAGTTTGTATGCTCCTTTCTCATTTACTCCACATCATTTAGCCCTTTTGTCTCCAGCTTGACTGTCCATGGTCCTTCCCTTTAAATAATGGAAATTCACTGCTCTTCGAAGGCCATATTTTGGGATACAACTTCCAATAGGACCAAAGTAGGCTGGGCTCCAATTCAACCGTTTTCTCCCAGAGGGTTGCATGCCCCACTCAACATGGACACCACTGTTTGACGGTGGACATTAGTGCCTAAAGGTGAAAATATCAATAGTAAGAAAATACTATTTTTCATTCTGCACCTTTGTTTAAGAATCATCTTGTTAAAGTTACTGTAATACGCCTGGGCACACAAACCACAGCCAACTCCAACAATCCTTTTATCAAGCTTTATTGTCATCATAAGACAAGGCAAAGGTAATTCACAGCAGATCAGTCCAATAAGCTTGGTATATATGGATAAGGCAATAGCAGATCAAGAACAATCCAAGGTCAGGAAGCAGGCAAGAGTAGTCCGAAACAATCCAAGGTCAGGGCAGGCGGAGCTCAGGCAGGATCAGATATCAGACCGGATCACTATTGGTAATGACACAACAGGTTAATATGAACCAAAACACAGAGAACGCGCCCAAGCACACTGTACATACAGAGGCTTATAGCGGGCAATGGTGTTCAGGACAGGTTCTCCTTAAACGGCCAGAGTGCCCAATGACCTTGTGCCACCTTGCGCCATTTGATTGGAGGATGACTGAATCCCTGGCGGCCCATCGGCTGGATACTTAGGGACCCCGTGTCTTTGCCCTGGGAGCGACCGTAATTCACCTGCTATTTCCAGGAGGCGCTTGCGAACCTTCGTGAGGTGACCGGTTGGAGCAGGATGACTGAATCCCCTGCGGTCAAACTAACTATGTCCCGTCCCGCAGCGAGGCAGTCAAGTGCCTCGCCCCTGGGGCTACAAAAGGCACGCGTAGTAGCGCGTGCACCTCTGTCCACAGCACCCCTGGGACGTGCTCTACTTTGCATGTCCGCAGGAGTGCTGAGAACAAGAACATCTCTATTCACATCCATAGGGATGCTGGAGACGCCACCTGGCTGAACGGTATTTTGGCCAGAACAGATCCCTCCGCCGGCAGGAAGAGACGCGCTGAGAGCAGGGCAGCAGCCTCGGCCCTGCTGCAGCGGTGTCTCCCTCACCGGCTATGATCTCCAAGGACGCGTGGGCTCACAGGACAGGTAAGTTCCTTACAGTTACTGTCTTCTTCATGGAGAGCTCCATAAACTTGAGGATGGTGGAATCCAAGCTGCAATATAGTGCCCTACGATTGGAGCAAATTTGACTGCTCTGTTAATTTTTTTGAGGCTTATTTGTATTTTAATGTTATTTTATGTATTTATTACAACATCACATATCTCATAAATCTCAACACTGCAAGCTATTACAGCTTGTACTAATGTTGCCTTAAAGGAGCGTTAATTTGTCCAATGTTGTACTTTTTGTAAACTGTGGGGCTATACTACAATAATGGGATAATCCCAGTATACAGCTGACGCTCAGGAACCAATCTGTAGGGCTCAATAGGTGAATTGGGAGCCCTTACATCTTAAAAGCTCCAAGCTAAAGGTCACCAACATTTCAAACAGCGCATTTTGTTATTACCTGCCAAAAAAGCCTTGAACCGTAAAAGCTTTCACTTACTGTTATGACAGTAAACTATTACCCACAAGCTACTTCTGTTATACGGACTAAAATGTGTTAGAACTACAATAAAAAAAGGTTTACTTATGCATAAAATTCTGGATGCTTTCAAACTCTTTTGACGTTAAAAGTGTTGTAGAATTGCAGTTGAAAGGGCTGAGTGAATGCATGGCACCCAGTCATGGATGACCAATCGTGTTGCATTCTGTGTAATTATTTGAGTAGAGTTGTACATATTCTGTTATGCTCTTTTAATACTACTAGCTTTGTTCTTAAAAACACACCCTGTGTTTGAAATGTTGACCTTCTCATATATAAATACTAGTTTCTGCAACCAATATGATTTACCGCTCATCGTGACTGGACAGACTTGATTTTTAATGGCTGTCCCACAATTCAACGTTCACAAAGAGCCGCCATGCATTGCTGGTTTCTATTTTCTTGTGTACAATTTTAGGTATGTGGATTATTTTTCGTGCTACACATCTCTCAATATCTCAAGGTCATGTAACAACAGAACATTCTATCCTTTTTACATTAAAACTAAAGTCCTAATTGGAATCTGCAACCTCCATCTGTCCGATATTTTGTCCAGGTACAATTACTTTGTAATGTTGGCATCGTCTTGGTTTGACTACAAACAAGTCATTTTAATCAGTAAACCAGACTGTGATGCTCCTTTTCTGAACATTGTCGCCATGACTAATCAGGACCTGCCAAGAATGAAATATTACATAAATATGACTTCTCTTTCATTAATAGAAAGAAGACAACACTACTTTTTTAATGATTTTTTTTTGCCCAGGATTTTTTGCTAGGTGCCAATTTAAAGTCCAGATGCAACAAGATTTGAGAAGAACCGGTGACAGTAATAGATTGAATTTACATGCAATTTGTTTTCAACAATTATTAAATCTTTTATTATTCTATCCTGATAGCCCAGACATCCATCTTCTCAGCTTGACTTGCAAATGGAGAAGAGAAACAGTGATTGATTACATGAGAATAATAAAGCTTGTGGTCAATATTCACTGAATGTCTCCCCTAGCTTAATGCGTGACTATCTTTTAAAGCTGAACTCCAGGTAAAAAAAAACATGTTTAAATTATTGGTTATTTTTACTTTTGGTGTGTGCTGGGTATTTTTCCAGGATTGTGCATTATTCCAGTGATAAACTATGCATGCTCTTTGCCTGTAATGAACACCAGGCTGTAGAGAGAGGGCATGCTGCGTTCCACCCATGGCTGTACTCTCTGTATAGGCTGCATGCATGTACAGTATGGTGATAATGTCAATGCTAAATTTACAAAGCAATATCTGGATCTATAAATGCATATGTTGCACACAATGTGGATTTATATTTGTTGTAGATAGAGCAGATATATTTAGCAGAATATCTTTATTTCTGGTATTATACAGTATGTAACAAAGCTGAATATTTTTGAGGTAATATTCTTGATTTGTCAAGAGATGGTGTAGTACAATGGGTTGTAACATTGCCAAGGTTTAATTAGATCTTTCACAATCCACAAAAAACTATATTATTTGTGATTTTGGTTTTTATATGTATGCAGGGGCAGATGCAGGTAGGTGCCAAGTGTTCTGCTGCATAGAGGCCCTGGTCCCTTCTCAGCCAACAGGGGCCCCTGCAGAGGCTCCAAGTATAGTTAACGGGGCCCCAATTCAGTTCTGTACAGGTGCCCATTGTTAGGTACATCCACCACTGTGTGCATTGTTAACATGTTAACTGACCTGAGTTAGAAAGTTGTGGGTGCATTCAAGCGATGCTTCTAAAAGGTTCTGTTAGGTTAGCATTGGTGGCATTATAAGATAGAAATTTGGAAGAATAATAAAGTGGTTGTGCATTTCTTAGGGAATTGTCACATGGGCCACCTCACACCAAAGAAAGTGAAAGCAGCCCATGTATCCTAAAGTATATGAATTACAAGGCATAGTGATAAAAATGTAACATTGAGCTATTGAGCTTGGTAATTAGGGAGGCCAACTGGGTACCTGCACTTATCTCAGAACCTCTTGTGGGCTTAAAAAAAAAAAATTTGGTTTCAACTTTAATTTATGTTTAAAAATGATTTATTTATACAGTTATTTGCATGTAAGCCCTTTATTGTCAAACATAAACCATAGTATATATGTAAAAAACCAGTATAAAACTATCTCTATTTTCTTGTTAATTAGAATTGATTTTGCATGATACCCCACAATAATTATTGCACATGACTTTGCAGATGACAGGTTGGTGATGATTTTACACTTTGTTCGCTCCCAGCCGTTTTGGCCGCATGTGGCCTTTAGTTCCCTTTTAATTTCCTTTTTCTTGTCACATTTTATAGTTTTACTTCTTTGTTTTATAGACTTCACCTTCCATCTTCACCTATGACCTCTAGTATGTCTCAGTGAGCTCTCTGAGTGATCAAATTTTATAAAGTCTTTTTATGTTTGGATCATTTTGTGTGTGGCAGAGTTCCAGGTTTTTTGTAGGCTGAATAAGTCTTTTTGGTTTATGTCTTTTTGGTTAATATTCTTTTTTTTACTATACATACATCTACTTCACAAACACCAGTACAAAAACCTGTCAGTACTATACCATATTTTTTCATTTTGACATGACAAAAAATATTTTAGGTCTGGAGATTATGTAAACTCCATAAAACATTATATATTTCCTAAATCAGGGATGTTGTAAAATGAAATGTGGGTACTTGCAATTGTTTGTGCTATCATTTGTCAAATGTAAATGATCAATAAAAACGTTATCACAAAATGGCTGATAGACCCCCATGTGATAGCATTGTGTATGAGATCGATCCTCTGAAGAGGACATCAGGGGCCTATCAGATGGGACTTTACGTGGAGTGATGACCTTCTGTTTTAGTGGTTTATTAAAGCTCTAAGCCAGCTGACTGCTATTTCAAAATGGAAAAAAGAATTTCTACTTTAGTGTGGTAGTAAATAGAAAAAACATTTATTTAGTATGTAATTTCAGGCTGCCAAGTTCTCAATGTAACCTCAGACAAAGCTGCCTGACATTCAATGACCAACGGTAAAGAGCAATTCTTTTCAGCTTGAGCTATTGACCTGCAATACAGCACATTACATTTGGATGTCTTTGGTTTATAGCTAAACACAGTAATATGTAATCTCTACTTGGCTGCATTGTAGATCCTCAATAAAGATGCCTGCCAATAGTGTTTAATAGGATTAGATCAGGAATATTTCCCCATAATTTAATCAGCCTTAGAGCAGTTAAAGTTGAAGCTCAGAAACCAGGTGTGTACTCCTTATACAGCCTCAACACATTGTCATGCCCCAATGAGACTAAGAATAAACTAATAATAGACCAGCAATTGGACCAGCTTAACCTGTACCATAGGTCTGGTAATCTGCAGGCCATATACAAGACGCAACATATTATGAGTAACTGATACTGTACAACCAAGGAAAAAACAAATCCCTTTGCCTTAATTCTTGATAGCCTGTTTCCTTTTCCATGCCACACACCCCCCTATATCAGGGGTGTCAAACTCTGGCCCGCGGGCCAAATCTGGCCCTCAAGGTTCTCTTTTTGGCCCCAAAGAATTACGAAAATGAACTACATCTGGCCGGCCCATCCGCGTTACCACTAATTTTCAACACATGCAATACATAGACATTATTCCTGTACACCCATCATGTGACGCAAAGCCTAGGCAATGAAAACATGGTGCCTGACTACCAGGGGCATTGTGTTTGTTTCAATCTATTAGAGACTGTATAATGTAATATTTAATGTCAGACAAACAGTCCAATGTAAAATTAGGAATGTCTCTCTTAGCCTTTCCTTTTTTTTTAATATTGTGACGATCTCGTACAATGTAAGTTGCTAGCAGTTCCCATTTAAAACACAAGCTGGGGGTATTCTAATCCGATACTTCCTAGACTCACCCCTTTAATCCAGCCTCCAGGAAAGGAGTCATCCCAGACAGCCATGCTAAAGTGAGAGCAATGGGGTCATGGGAAACATGGGGTCATCAGGCCAAACTCCTCATTTGCACATCTTTTTTCCTTGGATCAAATGGATTCCCCTCTTTAACTACAGAGTCGGGTCTGCAGACTCTACAACTAGTTTTGAAGCCTCTTTTCAAGTCGTTTCAAAAGACCTCATTCTGTAACTATCTTTCCACAGCTGTATGATCCTTTGTTCCTGCCATTTTTATGAATGAACCAAAGGCACATACCACTCATAGTTGAATTCAATTTTCTTTCTGAAGACACTAGTCTTATGTTCTAAGTTATTCATTCCTGGGAACTAAAATAAGTGTTCTTCCTTTGCCTTTTCTCATGATCATTTCCAGTCAAAGAGTAAGTCTAGTTGTCCCTATTTTTCACATCCAGCTGTCAATATGGCTTTGGTTCTATTTCCTAATTGGAGGACCAAAACCAGGTGACATCACAACTTATCCACACCATGTTATAGTGCAACTATTTTTTTAAGGGGGAACACTTCCCAAATTTTACCTCATTCAATTTCCTTTTACACCAAAGTCTCTAGTAGCACAGTGTCATGCAACAAGACTCTTACCTACCATTGTACTTTTATAAACAGGCTTTTACACATTTGTCTTTTATGGTTTCTTATAGCAAAGCAGTTGGCTGTATCATATGTCTTTCTACAATATGATAGTCCCTGGTATAAAAATCTTTCTTCATATCTCTTATATTATGCAGTTCTCTCTAATAAAATACTATTTTGTGAAGTCATTTTTTAATCTCTAACATGGCCGTTTCATGAAATTTCATCAATATCTCTCATGACGTTGTTGAAAGATGCTGGTATGACCATTGACAATGAGCCCTTTAAAGTGTGTTTCTGGACCAGGTGGTCCTCTTTCACTACTTGTGTTCATAAAGTGGACTACCTAACTACATTTGTGGACTACATTTGTGAGCCTGATAAGCACTCTTGAGCAGAGAGGTTTATTTCCAGCCTATTTTTTATATGGAAATTGAGGCTCTCCTTTTCTCCTTGTAACCACAACATGGAGCTTGTTTGGTGAAGGTATCTACATGTTGGTTTTATGGTGATAAACACGGTGCTCATGCTGTGATGCCAAATTAGCCAAATAGCTGCAAAAAGCATGACAAAATGTAAACTATTTTATAAAACTAGAAGAAAAACATACTAGAATGATACACATAGTCCTCTAGTGAGTGTTTAGAACCGTTTTAACTGTAAAATCTAACCTATGTCTCATTATAATTTTAGAAACGCTTGCAGAAGACAGCACAACTTTAAACATAAGCACATTCTCTACTGTAATCAATATAATGCAGAAGTGAGTGTTCGCTTAATCCTTCTAATAGATATTGTCACATTAGCACTAGTGTAATTACTCAACAATCCTATTATCTGTTCTGCCTCATCTCACTTAATTTAATACACCACTAATTTTGTGATCATTTTTGAATAATTAGCTTAAGATTTGTTTACTATGAACAGTAAAATGTTATGAAAAATAAAATCAATGATGAAAATGAATATGAATATAAAGTATATGACTGAGGGTGAGATTTTTTTTTAAAGAGTCAGTTTCAACGAAACCCAAGCCTCTGTTAACCTCTGATTAAGCAATGTTTAGAACAGCCTTTCTCAACTAAGGTTCCTCTAAAGATTTCTGGGAGTTCTTGAGCAATAAGCATTCTCTGTACTCCAGATACATAACCACAGACACTGATGTGTAAATGAGCCATTCTACCAATGATTAACAATTTAAGATGGTTCTTCTTTTATTGACCAGCAATCTAAGAGGGTCCTTGTCCCACTGACTCCCAATCTAAGATAATCTTTCCCCACTGATTTTCAATCTAAAAGGGTCCTTCAACACTGACCTCCCATCTAAGAGGGTCTTTCACCAATGACTTTCGAAGGAGGTCCTTCTCCCACAGACCCCCATTAAAAGAATGTCCTTGTCCCACTGGCCTCCAATCTAGGAAGATCCTTTTCCAATGACTTACTGTCTAAGAGTGTTCTAGTCCCATTGACCTCCAATCTAAGAGTGTCTTTCCCACAATGACTTACAATCTATGAATGCTCCCTTTGGCCTAAAATAGCTCCTCTTCAACTGACGGATTCTTCTACAAATGACCAAAAAATCTAAGGGAGTCCTTCTCCCACTGACCTCCAGTCTAAGAAGGAGCTTTTGTCATTGTTCTTTAGACCGAAAGGGTTTTGATATCCAATTTAAAGCTACGTACGCACGTCCAATGGTTCTCGCCCGATAATCGGCTCAGGGCTGATATCGGACGAGAATCTGGCGTGTGTACAGCGCCCATCGTCCATCCTCAGAACGACTTTCTGGCGGATCCACAGACAATGGGCGATGAACAATCCTAATGCAAGGGAAGGGGGAGAGTGTGCAGCAGTGCCGCTTTGTCGTTCTCCCCCTCCCCTCTGCATACAGCAGAATGGTGCTCTATGTACAACACTCGTTCATGGATCGTGAAGTACTTAGTCATTGGAAAGGATTGTGAAAGATCCTTTCCAACGACTATAACTGCAGGTGTGTATGGAGCTTAAGAGTATCCTATTCCCAATGACCACCAATCTAGGAAAGTCCACCTCCCAATGCCCTCCAATCCAAGGGACCTTTTCCCCTTCAGCAGCAAGGTAAGGGACTATTTAATTAAACACCAATGTAAAGGGGCACAGCAATGACCACTAAAACAAAGGGGCATTTGTCAATCGGCCGTCAATGTAATGACCGACGTCTCCAGATTCATCATTAATGATTGATTGTAGATAACTATATTTCTTTGATAAAAGCAAAACTTAGGCAGAGAGATGTGAAAGGTGTTTTAGGAGATCCCCTTTGTTAAAAAGGTTGAGAAAAGCTGAATTATAAGAGCAGAGCAGAGATTAGATGTTGACCATTCCTTTATATGAGATAGCCATCAGGCCTGCAGCATGTATATAAATGTGAGAAGGTGGCTCCTATGGCTGCTCTTCTAAAACAAAATATTGTCATCCACCAATAAACTCCAAAAATATCACTATGTAATAAACAGAAAAGCTGCTTGCCTCTACTTTTTATTTTTCAATATCTATTCCCCTAGGACAGCAGCAGGAAGTGAAAGCTGTTAGCAAATGTGTCTGTATTGGGAAGACAAAATAGATGATAGAAACAATGCAGCTTGGTATAACAGATAACTATCTTGTACCAAATGCTCATACTACATGTGCACTAAGAACTCATTTGTAAATTGTAGTACAAACTCTTCTACAGTTGGCAAATGGCGGTTAGCATACATGTTCAGTCTATGTCAGACTTTATTCCAGTAATCACAATTACACGGTGGAGATAGCCTGAGCTATTGCATGGGGACACCACTGGGCAAGTCATACCATTGGAAGGTTGGGATAGAGCAGTGTATGGGCTATGAAGTTTTTAGCAGATATTTGAATATTAGAGAACCTAAGGTTTTGAAAAAAAGGGGGCCGTTTATCAAAGGGTGAATAGTCTGTTTATTTTCTAATGCCCCATTGAAATATTCACCACTTTTTAGCAAGCCTGGCACTTTTTTCATTTCACCAAAAGATGAGATAGCATCCTCAAAAAAAAATGTTGAAACAAGAGCCCCCCCTATCCTCCAGAGCTCCTCAGTAGCTGCTGCTCCTTTGATTCTTTCCTCACGTGAAGTAGTGCAGAGCAGGGGTGTAGTGGGCCCTCATTTTTTACGGGAAAGGGCTCGTGTGCCCACTCTTATTTTGCAAAGGATTATTTGGTGGTCTGTGACTCAGGAGAAGAAACCCACTAGAGCCGCAGACCATATCCCCCGTATGGACTTGCAGGCTCAGGACGGTGGGTGGGTTATCTCTCTGATCACAACCCGCCCACTCTTGCATCGCAGGCTCAGACCTGGATGGGAGAGTGGGCCGGTTCTGGTATCATGACGTCACTCTGTGTGACGTTTATTCAGGGGTGTAGTGGCAGGGGTGTAGTGGGGCGGGCACTATTACCGTGCCCCCTCGTCTTTTTATATGACTACACCCCTGGTGCAGAGGTAAATTCAACATATCGTACATCCTACAGAGTTGGGGGTCACCTCTTCTTTATATTTGCCCACTGCCCCTGTTTTCAGTTTTGCCCTGCAGCTTCTTACATGACATCACATGAGATAAAAAAAGACTCAGGAGCAGGATTGAGGGAGTGATAGAAGGCGGTTGCAAGGAAGAGGAGGCCCAGATGCTAGGGGAAGGTTACGTATTTTTGACCACAGCTAATGCACTACTCTGCATGGGAGAAAAGGAGTTCATTGTTATATGCAGCCCCCTGGGGGATGGGTTCTGTGTAAGGGGGCAATAAAGTTCGCTGGGGGGACCTCATAATTTTTAGTTACGCTTTTTGATCTAACCAATGCTGTATTAGACATACCTACATAAATATCCATATAAATATTGAAACTTGCATATGTAATTGCATTGAGGTAGTCACTGATTTGTGTGTAAAATATATACCACTATATAAATTGTTATATAAAATATATACTGTGTCACTGTCTGTATCTGTCTGTCATTTACAACACCTATTTATTGTACAGCACTGCATAATATGTTGGCGCTATTTTAAATCCTGTTTAATAATATTAATAATAATAATAATAATAATATAAAACACAATGAAAAACACAATGCTGGAATATTCTCCCTGGGAAATATGTAATTGCTTTTAAAATGATATCACAGAGTCATATAAAACTATGAATCAAAAATGTAACAACCAGGTGCATAGAACTGTTTTAGCTGGTAGAGTGAATAATATTTTCTTCTACATTGCGATATTTGACTTTGGAAAGATCCAATTCATTTCTATACACTCCTGCACTGCAAGGCTCATGGGTTTTGTATTTGTATATTCAGTACTTTGTTGCCATCTGGTGGTAAATTTAAAAAATGCATGCTTTAAAAATTTGTATTTTTTTCCCCTAAAGTATGTGCATTTTTTTGAAAGCAATAATCTTTTTTTTATAAGAAACAACAGTGAAGAATGAACAAGGTTTTAACAAGTGAAAATATTGTTAGCAGTAAATAACTAGGATTTAATTAGAATTTATGGAGCCTATAAATACAGGTCATATGGTTTCAAAGTCCTCTAAATCAAACAGAGCAAAGACTCCCACGTTTTTAGTGAGAAAGACATTCTCTAAGTAAGTCTGTGTCATTATAGGTAGCCAAATAAATGAATATTATAGAATTGGCTCTATAAAGAACAAACACCACCATTAGAGTCAGAGTGACTTTTGTCAGACACACTGGTAAAAAGGTAGATTTGAACACTTTTCATTCAATCTGCAAAATCCAATTGTAAATTTCCTAAAACAGAAGGATACATATATACTGACTATCAAAAACATCCTGTGCCCTTTCCTCTTATCCTGTGCCTCGGGTCTTGCTAGTTCTATGCTCTTAGATTTCATTGTCAGATTTACAACTTTAGTGACATAGAATAAACCTTGCAATACTAGTAAAGAAAAAGAGTAATCATTGAGATACGATTACATACGTTGTTCAGGTAAGAAAACTGTTGATGGAGATCCTGTCTAAAAATATTGGCCTTTGGGCCCTGTTCCCCCTGTATTGTAGGATCACACTGAGCTCCTTGCAGCATAATGCTGTCTGATTAAATGGCGCACATATGCCTCACCCCCACTGGTGAAAACCCAGACTGGTGGACCAGAGAATCCATCCCACTATTTTCCCTGGTCAGGGCCCAGGACTGTAACAATCCGGCTTTCCATAAACCAACTGAAAATCAGACAATACAAAATGTTTCCTGGTACCCTAAAACATGTAGTTTTTTGTCTGCCTAATACAACATACAATATGTCCTAAAGAGGGTATCTGCATTACCCTGCAATTTTCCAGTCTACTGCAAAATTAAGGTTTTGCAGGGACAAAATCTAGCTGCATTTTTTTGGCCTGGGACAGCCAGATTAGGGGTGAATGATCAGTAATTGGCTTAAAGTGACGGCCCAAAGCCCGCTTAATTGCCAGGCATTCCCATTCCAAGATACTGTAATTCCTCTCTGCTGGAGTTAACTTCCTACCTAAATAGGCTATGGGTGGTCCTCCTCTCCCAGAACTTGTGACAGAATGGCTCCCAGACCAACACTAAAGTTGTTTGCACCACAAAAGGTTTCTCAAAGTCAGGTGCAACCAACACATGTTGGCATAAAGTTTGCTTTAATTCCTGGAATGCCCTTTCAGCTTCTGCACTCCATTTTACCATAACTGATCCTTTTCCTCTGGTTAACTCTGTTAATGAAGCTAGCTGAGATGCACAATTTGGGATAAACCTAAGATAGTACCCTATCATGACGAGAAAAATCCCAACCTGCTTTTTTTGTCAGCATTTGTGGCCTATCTTTGATGGCTGTGACCTTATGGACCTTGTAACTTACCTCCCCCACTTTAAGTATTACATAATGTCCTCCACCACTAAAAACTTGCTTCCAACCAAGGGGACAAGAACTAATACATGGTCCCTGGGGCTAAAGGAGCAAATTTTAGCAGAACAGTTATAAACCTTACTTTGGGCTTCCTGGGCCCTTTGCATGTGCGCCCTAACAAGAGGCATAACTGCGGCAATTCTATCCAGCATTGCTGCAAGAAGACTGAGGTACCGTTCTGACTGCAAACATAGGGTATCCCTATCGCTATCGGTTTTGTTAAAGAGCTCTGCTAAGCCGTCTGTTTGCGGGTGGTACATTGAGGTACAATGTTGTTTTATGCCAAACAATTCAATTCCTTCATAACTTTTGACGTGAATGATGTCATCAGATCTGGGATTCCCGTGCATGTAAACATGTGACGCAACTTATTTGTAACTGTTTTAGAGGATATATTTCTTAAAGCCTCTGGATAGCGGCTAGCATAATCTAGCACCACTGGGATATACTGATGCCCTCTGGCTGATTTTACCAGTGGCTCAACAAGGTCCATTGACAACCTTTTCAGAGGCAATGGAACTAGTGGACCATAGAAATGGGCAACAGGAGCTGACTAATAAAATTCTGGGTATGACACTCTGCTTTACGTCTGCAAATACCTCAGGCCAGAAAAACCCATCTTTCAGTAGGGTTCGGGTACAATTTATTGTTCTATACCCTCTCTAGCTCCCTTAACATGATCCAACATTTCAATATTCATAAAAATGTGGAAAAACATTTTCAGCCCCTGGAACTGGGGGTCGCCATTTATTACCTTTATTACTACCTGGCTAATGCTGGGTCTTATATTTGTCCCAAAGTTGTCTAAGACCTCCAAGTCTGGCATTGCCGACTCCTCAGTCTCTGGCGGTAAAGTTGGGTCACCTACCAAAACTGACAAAAGAAAATTATCATCAGGTACATCTGTAGAAACCCCAACAGCATTAATGTTCAACACAGCCCAATGTTTAAGGATTATACATAGCAGTCTTAGTACTGCGGGTGAAGGTTGTATCTCATTCCACAGTTCCCAAAACAGGAAGGTTTTGTCCCAAAATCACACTGTGCATTTGTATGACATGACACACAGTTCCAGAATTTGTCTCAAACTTTATCACTGCAGTGGGTTATATCTTAATATGTGGGGCAGAATGTAGAAGTTGAGTGACTGACACAGAGCTTCTCTATTAACCCCCCGGCGGTAATCCTGGGTGTGGCTCGGGGTGAAATTTCATTGAGGCTCGGGGTTGAATCAAGGGCTTACCTGGTCTTCACGAGCCCGCGGTGTCCTCCAGCGATGCCGGCCCGGCCCTGGGTGGGCATGCAAAGTTTGTGAGGGCGGTCTGTGTGCTTCGAGCGGTGAGAACAACGGAAAACTTAAAATTAGAAGTATTTTTAACGGTACTGATTTGACATTTAGAAAACTTTACAAAATTATACCGCCAGGGAGGTTAATGAGTGCGGCAGTGTTCCAACATATCTTTGGAGCAAAGAAGCCGCACAGCAGACAGGAACCTCTGCAGAAAATAATAGGAGTGGGCCCCCACTCCAAGGCTTTTGCCCAGGTCACCTTGTGGGTATTTTTATCACTGCTTGTTTTTTTGATATTTGTAAGTCCCTGGTCCAGTGTCAATGCAACTCAAACATCAATCCCAATCTGACACTGCACTTTTAGTCAAGCTGGTGATCATCATCAGAAAGCTAATGCTGCTGTCCTGGCTTATGGTTGTGTATATAGGGGGTTGGTGTTTGAGGAACAGATATTAGTGGAGGACCAGGAGCCTACATATGTGGTTCCAGACAAAGGTCAGTCCAGGATGTGGACAAGAGATGTCGGATACGACAAAAGTCAGCAAGGAATAGACACAAGATAAACCTTTAGCAGCTGGACACCCATACTATCATGGGTAAAATGGACTGTAGCTTTATTTGGTCATCAACCTATCTGGAACAAAGAGCAGAACTTTGGACAACTGGATTACAATTGTAGAAACCAGCTGCCACAATGAATTGTAAAACAAGTCTCTCGGGCTCTCGTAGTTACAAAAGAAGGCATTGGAGCTGATAGTACAAAACAGAAGAAGATTAAATAACAGGGCCATAAAGGGTAGAACCAGTGAGTATGTTGGCCCCTTTCTGGCCTTACTAGGTCCCTGCCTTTTCCTAACAGCTGGGGACACATATTTGGAGGAGCCCTATAACCCATCCCTAAAATGGTTGTAATCATCTACATGGTGGTAATGGGGGGAGCTTATTGGAATGAAGAATGTATAAGTACCCATTCCCTGAAAGGTCTAAAAATATTGACACTATGTAAAAGAAAAAAAAACAAATACATACCAGTAATTCCACTATCAATCATGGTGTCAAGTGTTGTAAATCCCCAGGAGCACCAATCACTAAACCTAACTTGCTAACGATTACTACTAAAATGACAGATTCCCAGCCATATTACAAATATAGTGCTAGCCGGTTTGTTTGCATTTGTAGAATCTGTCAATGATTCTTTCAATGAATCAAGGGCCTGTCATGCCAGGTTTCCACTGCGTTTGGGGAAAGGAGGTATTACGATGTGTTTAAGCCCGTGTGATTCTATCATAATGAACATGGTATAGAAAACCTAACCTGAAGGTTGCTATGGCCCATCCAGGACCAAACCAAAGTAATAAAATGTAAGCCCAAAGGGCACCATAGGTCTCAGTCATATAGTAACAGGTAGTGTCCAAAAAAGGGGCTTTGTACAGGGATGGCATTTTAGGCCTTACTTATTACTGCAGTAACTGCATGGTACATCACCCAGCAAGAATAAAAACTACAATAGCACATATATTGTATTATATTACATATATAACACATGACATACTCAACATACTGCTACACAACCCCCACTCCACTCCCCTGTTGGCCCCGTTTCTCCCAACAAACACCAAAAACCCACTTGTTGCAGTTTAATTGGCTGTAGCAGCCATTTATTACAAAAACTCCCAATAATAAATAATATAAACATTTATTTAACAATAATAATTAACGTCAAAGACATCATTTATATCATAAAACAACAATAACGTAGCAATAAACTCAACATTGACTTTGCTGCCCCCTATTTCCAACCACCCTAGGCTGCAGGTCCTTGAAGGCCTCCCCATCACCCGCCTTCAATCTTTTTGGGGCTGCTACCATCACCTTCTTGTTCCCAGGTGCACTACACCGCCTCGGGAACGCTGCCAGACCCCACCAGCAGCTCCACCACATTGCCGTTCCCCCTCTCTCAATGCTTCACAGAAGTCACCACACTTAAGGCCGCACACCAATAAATACCATCCACTCTAGGACTGCCCCCGAGGACCTTCCAACCGCCCACCCCAAAAAACCCCTGAACCCTGAAACCCTTTTCGATCAGGTCTTTCAGGCCTAAGGGAATTAGGGCAGGGTCTTCTTTCCCCTTCAGTCATCCCTCACAAAAGTCCCCCCCCCCTTGTCCCTCCCTTTTAACTCTTCCCTACCTCGCTTCCCTTTGAATCATCCAATCCACTGCACCTTTTTCCTAAGCCCTGCTCTGCCGGTTCCCTGTCCCCCTATCATGTTCGCTTTTTGCCCAACATGGGCTCCAGGCTCCCCTTTATATGAGGGGTCTTCAAAAGTCACTTTATTTCCAAATATTTCTAATATATTTCTAAAAATTTAAAAAAACAAATTACATCACTTTTCTACACTTTCTCTTTGCGATACATTTTTCCTAGTCACGTGACACACTCAGACACGACCAATCATTACTCCTTCTGCCATCACCATTTCAAACGAAAATACAAAAGTGGAGGAACTTTTTGATGACCCCGTCATATACCACCCAGGAAAACCATTGTTATGCTGCAATGGTGCCATGCATGTTATTTAATGTGAATACCCCTCATATTCAGCTATGATCACTGTGACACATCATTTGGGGCCCCTTCATATTCATCAGACTTCTTCAACACAAAGAAAGTTCCTATAAAATGAATTAAACATGGGACATTTACCCAGACCAGCAATATCAAAGAAAACGCCAAGAAAATGTTTAAAATTGAAAAAAAAATGCATGTCACCTGTGCAAGGATGTCATTGTGCAGAGATGTCACTGTTCTGATGGGCTGTGCAGAGATCTGCTGTTCTGCTCCCTTGCAGCCTCCGCCTAATGTAACAGTTCTGAAGGCACTGATGAGTGACAACACTAGAACAACACAAAGCCACTCCCACCAATGATGTAGGGCCCCAGACCACTCCCATCCAATGACACACACCCACCGGTCCACCCACGACTTGAGACCACACCCCTAATATCCACTATGGCCCTGATTGATTAAAGTTCTCCAAGGCTGGAGAGAATACACTTTCATCAGTGAAGCTGGGTTATCCAGCAAACCTGGGATGGATCACAGTTCTTGAATAGAACTTAGGCTTTTGATAAAGATAAGACCAACGGGATGCATACTGGAGTTTAGGTTTGCATAATGAGAACCAGTGGAAACTAGGCCAGTGCCACAATTATTCTATGTATTTTATGAGTTTATTTTAATATAGGTGAAGGCCAGAAGCCCAATATGTGTAGTCTTTCAATCCTTCCCTACATGAACGTAACAGGAAAGAGTTAGAAATTGGCAGTTGATAAATTCTTCTCTTGGTTCACCAGTGATGAGTACATCAGGTTTTCAGCCATAATACAGGTGAATGCAGGGGGTTGTAACTGGAACTTTACAACATGTGGTCAGATCACTTTTTATACTTGTGTGTACCACTGAAAGGGAAGACAGAAAAGGGACTGAATAATAAATAAAAGCCTGCCATCTCTCACTTGCCACCGATGTCAGCTGTGTCAAATCTGCTTGCTACCTTTTACTTTTTTTTAACCTATTGCATAGAGTTTGACTTTACTGTAAATGTGACTGATACTATATGTCAACAAAATAAACCCACAAATACAGTAATTTTCAGATCCCGTACAAATGTAAGTAATCTTTTTTTTCTATCAGCACCATTTGAACTAGTTTTCTAGATAACTTTGTCTTTATGATAAGAGTTATGGGAACATAAAATCAGTAGCATGACGTGTTATCTGCCTATAAATTGGACAATATGACATTTGACAACGGCTGGAATTTTTTTTAGTGAGTACTGTACATTGTGTTCCCACTTAGCACACAATGTGCTCATAGAAACACAGGATTAAGAGAAAATGTGAACTCTGCCCAGGCTACGGCAGTAAGATCTCATGTATAGTGCTGGATGGCCTGAAAAAGCATGGGACACGATGTAATGTTTACCAACAGAGACGCGTGTAGGCGTCAGCTGCTTCGAACCACAACAACTAGCTGGTACAAGTTAAGGAGGAACTCTTATTCAATCCAACATATTGGTCACTGTCATAGACTGCTTTTCTTTCTCTGTGTGCTGTTTTGTTCTATATCTTCAATTTTTGCTACTTTCTTTTTTCTCTCTTTTGCAGAGAGCTTGCATGTCCAAGGGTAATGGTTTACACCAGACATAGCTAAAATCCCCTTGTAAAGTGCTGTACTAGGCACACCTAAACCGTATCATTGCAAAAAAAAAATGACACTTATATTTATTGGTGGAATGCCATTGATCCCTCCGCAATCCTTGTCCAATTGGTCCTGCACCGTCCTGTCATCCTTCTTCTTATCAGTGCATATTGGTGCATATTGGACACCGGGCGCTGCCATCTTTTTCGTCTTCTACCTTTTCCTGGTAATTTCACCCTATCTGGCGATGCACCTTGCTTAAGGTGTAAAACAAAAAAGGGCCAATCCTATGCATGCAAAGCGAGATCAGCATTTGACATTCCCCCCCCCCCCCTGCCTAGGATATGTGACTTTTGTATCCAATGAGACTGTGAGTTTCCCCTTCAGTCTTCACCTCTGAGGCAGTGATTTTAAATTAAAAGAAAAATTTAAAAGAAAAAGGACGGTGGCTTACAGGTTAGCTTGCTCACCTTTGCAATGCTAAGTCACAGGTTCAAATCCCAGCCAAGGCAGTATCTGCATGGAGGTTATACATTTCCCCGTGTTTGCGTGGGTTCATTCTGGGTACTCTGGTTTCCTCCCAGATTCAAAAAACGTGTGGATAGGTTTATTGGCTATCCCCTGGGCAAAAACAAAACAAAAAACATATGTGCAAATGTACCCATGTTTTATCATTTTAAAAACACAAGAGCACATAAAAATACCTGTTGATCTGCCAAATCTATTCTCGAGTCCCGGTTGTGGGCTGATAATAAACCTGGGAGGCTATTTGACTCCTTGGGATTACGCAGGAAGTGTGCACTGGATACAGGACAGCTCCGAATCTCTGATTAAGTTTTTTTCTACTTAATAATTAGATATAACAAACTACTTTCATAGGTTATGTTAGGTACGGTATATTTACCATATGACATGTACATACATATATATATATATATATTCACCTTAACCTTGTCTTCTGCCTGCAGCACATAGGTAAGGAAGATGCCACTGTTCTAGTTGGAATTGACCCATGGAATTTAGGAATACTGTAATATTCCTGTGCAAGAAGATGCTCTGGCAATAGACTGGAGTGTCTTATCCTAAGATTCGCCAAGCCTGCTTTCTACAGAAATCTTTTTAGGAAGGGCTGTGATGTCAATATACGTAGAAGTAGGTGATTTGGAAAGAAGAAAAAGGCCAGAATATGTAAAGAGACCTTAAATTGAAGTGGAAAATCACCTTTAATTGTTTTTAGCTGTCCAGTGATGAGGTCCTATTAGGACCAATAGAGCGGACTGCAGTTCTGATATGGCTGTAATGGGCAGTAGGGCATTGGCTGGCATGGGCAGATGTGCAGTGCTGAACTGGTGAAGCGGCACTGTCAATGGACCCATTAGGTCCTAAAGCATTAATTATAAAGAAGCAATTTAACAGAGGTTATAAAGATCAGTTATCGATGACTAACACAATAGAAGGCTGTACATTAGATTGTGAGCCACTTTGAAGGACCCTAGCATCACTATGGACCTTGTAAAGTGCTGTGTAATATAATGCTGCTATACAAATACAAGATGATAATAATAATCCACTACTTACAATTCTTACATTTTAAAGTGCTCTATTCCATCTCATCACTAGGTGGCACCCTCAGCGCACTGCTGAGATTCACCATGCACATGACCCATAAAGTGATGTTTAGCTTGGACCCCAGCCATTGCATATCACAGATTCCTTTATACAAATATTCACTTGTTAAGCACTGATGTGATTTTCTTCCCCTTTTTTTCCCCCAACTTTTGATAGATCCTCAAAAAAATTGTATATACTCAGGGAGTGGTTGACTTTTCTTTTCCATTCCACAATCTGTAAAGAATTTCTATGAATCTAGAATGAAAGAATAATGGGAAGAAATATTGTGTTGGGCTGTATCAATCAGTAAAATGCATTGCTCTTGTTATGCATACATTTGCTGCCATGCACAAAGAAGAATGCAGCTTTAAATTGCTTCATCCTATATGAACAAATTGTTCCCTGTAGGTGAAATGTTCTAGTAATGTGACAGGTTTGGTTTCTGTAATGTGTTCCTTGCAGTATTGACATTGCTATGACTTGTTCATAATATCTGCTATACACAGTGTTCCTATTTGCTCTGCCATAAACATTATCAGTGCAGCAGAGAAGTCCAACCTATGCATGTTTTGTGTCTGTGTGATTTCCTGCTGGCTGGGGATTGGTTGTCCTGGGAGGTGGGGCACATGGTCCCATTCCCAACAAGGATCTACCCATGTGCTGTGCACTCCCAGGCTTAACTCTTTCCTGCAATCATGTGGGAGAATACATTCCTCTTTTTAGAGTCACAACACAGATCAGGTCCCTTATTGATTTTTACATTAAACTTCAACATAGAAAAGGCAATGAGCCCTTTAAAGATGTGAGGCAAAAAGCACAATGCTCTGCTGATGAACAATACAATTTAAAAAAAGGAATGCAAATAATGCAAAAAGGCAAATTTCCCTGGCAGTGTCAGCATGCAGAAAAGTCTGTGGTCTGGGAATACTCAAACATATTGTTTCTGTTTTTTTGGAGAAGAGAGAAGTATTAGGGATTTTTTCTTACAGGAATGAGACCATGTACTTGTTTTATGTAGATTTGCTGTTTTTAAAGTCACACGTAGTAGGAAATTGTTTTATCTGCACACAAAATGTGCTTTAGGATTTTTAATTTTGCACATTTTTGTACACATTACAGTGATCAGTAAATATGTGTTTACATAGAGAATGTTTTATAATGTGCACATACACCCCAACAATATTTTGTGAGATATTAGAGTGCACCTAAACTCAGAATGTATGCTTTTCATGAAAGGGTGGACAACCCTTGTTTTAAAGTAAAAATTTTGTTTGTGTTTTAAGTGCAACACCCTTTTGTTTTTTTTTTGTTTTTTTGTGAAAAAGGGTGCAGCACCGTTCCCTTAGTTCTCCATCGCCTAGGCAATCAAGAATGAATGGGAGTGCAGAGCCTCCTGGGATACCTATGTCACGCATCCCGGGAGGCTCTTGGCTGCTTCTTCTGCACATGCCTGAGCCCTTTCATCAATAGGGAAAAAATTGCCAATGTCACGCATGCGCAGTGCGAGATCGGGTGATGTAGAAAGAAGAACACAGAAGAGTAGAGGAGAAGATGGCGGCGCCTGGTGCTTCCTCTGCGCCGGGCCAGAGGCTGATACCGGGACAATGCAGGACCTCATGGAAGAACCTCCTGACGGATAGACTGATCTGTGAGCTTGAGGGTAAGTGTGATTTTTTTTTTTTTTTTGTTTTGGGTAAGTTTTGGGTTTACTTCTGCTTTATTATTACTGATAACCTTTATTTATAAACGTCACCATATTAAGCAGGGCCGTATAAAAATTGAGGCTGATAAACCTGCATACTGGAATGATACAGAAGAGGATTCTGCCCAAGAAATGCATGCCAAGGCTTTTTTTTACCTGAATTTAGCATATTTGTTACAAAATTTAGGTGCAGCAATTCTACAGTTCAACATTGTTTTATGATGCCAGCACTTTCCTAATATTCTAATCAAAGATTGGCATTGTCACCCCTATGTGCACATTTCCACAGTCCCCTATTTAAAGTACAGTGCTGCATAATATGCTGGTGCTATAAAAATACTGTTTATTATTAATAATAAGACAAGCAGTGTTGGTGACACATGGCATGTCCATAATTATTCAAACTGACGCCACTGCTGCAAATTGGGAAGCAGGGCCAGGGTTATTTTTTGCCCCCATCTACATCCACACTGGGGGAGGAGATGCAGAGCGTGCATCCGCACAAGGGCCCTACGCGCTCCTCAGCATTGATTTCAATGCTCAGAGAGGCACCCCTTTAAGACCCCCACCCCCCACCTCCAGCCTCTTTCTTCAGACCTTGGACCCGATTTCTCACATGGCCATGCTGACAGAGGGACCAGGAAATGCAGCTGAGCACAGGAACACTTGTTTCCATGCATTGCTGCTGCTCAATGACACTCAAGCACAGCAACGAATAGGAAAATCATATCTCTTCTTGCAGTTGGGTGGGGGCATTGGGGGGATGTGGTGGTGGGTAGTGTTTGGTAGTAGGTGGGACATGGGCATGGATGGCCAGGTGGGCCCTGTGTCAGTTCTGTACGGGGGACCCAATATTGGCTACATTTGCCACTGAACCTCATCATCTACTGCAGGAAGCAACTTTGAAAGGGTCTCTGGGACCTGAAGATCCAGACCTGGTAGTGTTGATCTACTGCCAGATTTTGCAGTTCACTGCCCTGGCCCAGGTTTGAACAAACATTTGGAGACATGCTTGTGAACACTAAATGTGTATTATTTGTAAAGGCTCTGATCATACTCTCTTATGAAGCACTGGGCAGGTCCTTACTGCAGAAAGGGACAGGTGATGTAATAAATATTCTTACCTGCCTGAACATCGCTCTGGTCAAAATTGTCTGAGCTGCAGGGGAGTTATGTCATCCTGGCCTGGCCATTCAGTATGGTTGAAGATCTAGATGGTGAAAAAAAGAAGGGGGAAGATGGTGGTGCCCACAACTGGTCAGGGACAGGTAAGTAGCTCCAAGGTTCCATGTCCAGCTTATTGATGGGTTTGCTTTGCAGTAAAATGTGGTAACCTGTGTTTTCCTGCACATTACACACAAGCCACAAACTGTTGGATGGCACCTTTCATTTTGAATGGCATCTCATTGCGCTATAACAGTAGTGGAAAATACACCCACAGTGTAGCATACCATAATACACATAATGTAGGTTGTTGTGTATTGCATAGGGAAAACAGCAATGACCGTTTTTTCATTAAGGTGAGCTACTAACCCTTTGAATATGAATAGGCTGCCTTAATTCACAACACATTAATGTGCAATAAAGCATCATCTATATCCACACGGTTGGATCTTACCACAATACATGTTGGGATACAGTAAATGAGATAGCATTCATTTTTATTGGCACCCAATAAACTAAATAAATACATGCATTGCAGTGCACAATAATGCAGGATAACACACTACTATGTGTTGCATTGTGCTTTTTGTAAAAATAGGCGTGCATCTCATTTTTTGTTTGGAAATTTATAGGGAATAACACTACTCACCAAAATGTCTAGGTGTACGTACATAGGCCCCTAATATTAAAAGGGTTGTAAAAATGAATGACCCAATTATGCTTTCATAAGATTGTCTTCTTGTAACAAGAAGGAAATATTTAGAAATGTTCTGGGTGAGACGATATATTTATTATTTCCGTCAAAATATCACTTTGTGTTATCACAGAAAATGATAGCAAGACAAGAAATATGGGATAGGGAAACACTACACAACAACAGATTCTACCTCTTCCAATTTTCATTTGTTATGTTGCAGCCTGATCCCAACTGAGAAGATTCTCATCACTTTCTGTGCCAATGGGAAATGAGTGAAAATCTCTCCAATGAGGTAATAATTATTAATGTTAATAAACAGGATTTATATAGTGCCAACATACTTCACAGCACTGTACATTAAATAGAGGTTGCAAATGGCAGACGAATACAGACAGTGACACAGGAGGAGGAGAGGACCCTGCCCCGAAGAGCTTACAACATGGTACATGGGAGGTTCATACTCTGTAAAAATGTAAATGTTGAGTTGGGCTTTAACTGATAAGATGAAGGTTGGGTACACTGCATATAATGATGTTTACTGCATCAGAGAGAGTTCATTTTCCTGCTTCCACCCTCTGAAACTGAACGGAGGAGAAACTTCTGCAGTGGCTGTGTTGGGTATCATATGATGCCCTCGCGTGACACTGGGAGGAGATCTGCCCTTGGAAATGCCTAATGGACATAATGGTGATGAGATACAAGGTTACTAAACCTCTATTAAAGGAAGGAGAAGGTTCTGAAGTCAATAGTTTCATCTCTGCCATGGTGGTGACACTTTTACAGCCCCTAGAACCATTACACAGATCATGAGTGAGATTCATTTCTATCCAAAAAGAAGGGCATCTCAGAAGGAAAGGGGGGCTGAGGGACTTGGATCTGAAAGAGGGACATTCTTCCAAATTAGAGACAGGAGATATGCAAGGACAAGCATGTAAAGTAAGACACATTAGGCCTATTAACCCCCTCCCCAGCGGTCTAATTCTGTCCGTATTTCCATGCAAAAAGCAGTACAAATTTTTGCAAGTAAATTCATTTTACATTGTAGGCCTATATTTCTTAGGCATAACTCACCAAAATATGTCCAATAGTTAATAAATTTAATAACAAACTTTAAAAACCCACAAAAATCTGTTAAAAAAAATAAGTAAACGTAATATAACTGTTCAGCAGCATATATATTATATATAATATATATATATTATATGAAGATTTCTTTGTATTAGACTCAATACAGCTGTTTTGTATTGAATCCAATACAAAATTATTTTTGAATTTCCTGCCAATCCTCCCGCCCACACCGACGTCACTGGGAAACCCCGGAGATCGTCTCTGCACTTCGCGGCTGAAGATTGGAGGTGGAGGAAGTGTCCCCAGGACCTTCGGGGTCCAGCAGGACACCGGGGGGCATGGACGGATGGTAAGTGAGGTTTTATTATGTTTTTAGGTACCCCAAGTGTGGAATACCTATTATTGCATGGAAAATCCACCCTGAGTCACACTCTGGAATACCGCTAGGGGGGTTAAAACTCTCCAAGACTAGAAAAGAGCAAACCTGGAATAGATCCGGAGAAGGGCAAACCTAGAATAGATCCGGCCCAAGAAAAAAAACATTCACCAAGTAATAGCAAATGATTTGTAAATCCATTTCAGGTTTGCTGGATGACCCACGTTCTCCCATGAAAGCCTTACTTCTTCAGGCTTCAAGAACTTTAATAAATCAGGTCCAATGACTAGATGCTACACATAAAAACCCTTGACCTCCACTTTATTGTACCATGTCCCGCATGGAAAATAATTATAATAATAACATCTATCTAGGGATAATAAAGGGTTTAGCAGCAATGGACCGGCTCATCTCATAATGGCAGATTTTTTTGATAAAAAGCCAGTACTGGTATAATTTGTTTCTCTATTGTTCTAGATTATCTGTGCTTAATGAAGAAGGTATTTAGTATTAGTGTATCTCCTCACTAAACAGCAGCTTTCTAGTTCTGACACTTCCAGATATGAGAGCTGCAGCTCCTATTTAGCATTATACACATTTATACTCCTTGTGGTGCTTCATATTAAATGTATTCATTGTTGTAAGGTTATAGTTTAATGTGCGGCTCCATGATTTTAATTTAAAAAGCAGAGACAAAAAGAAAGATAGTGACTCAAAAGAACCACAGAAATGAGCAGTAGTGCATTACTGGCTTAAACTATATCAGTTAAAACATCCAATGATTATGTGTAAATTAATAAAACCAGATAATAGTCCGGTTTTGGACTCATGCCATTGTGTGTTCTTCAAACAGCATTCACAGCAAAAAGTTTCAAATCATTGTTTACTGGATGACATCTTAGGGTAAGTAAAGATGTAAAAGGACGGAATCTTTGGAATTGTTGATAGTATGTATTTTCAAAAGTAAAACAAATTGAACAGCTTTCTTTCTGACGCCATAGCACCCAGTTGCCATCACAGTACCAGGCAATCAAACTGCATGTGTGATACGGCTTTAGTAAGGAAGTTTTTATTCATTCCAATGTCTTCCCTTGCTCTGGTTTACTTAGTCACCCTCAAATCCTATAAGATCTGTAATCAAATGAATGTCGAGGCAAAATTGTTAAATTATTAAAAAATCATATGTAGTACATGTCTACAACACTAGCATACAGCTTGGATGGAGAAAGAAGCATGAAAAAACTGTGAATACTCTAAGAAAGCCTTATTTATATTTGCTAACCATGACATTTAAACAAAGTGTGTGACTCATAGAAAAGAGAATAACATCTTTAAGCTATCCATACACGTTATTAAATTAATTATTTGTTCAATATAAATGTTGTGCTTTGATTAAAGGCAATCAATCATGCTACTACACACCACAGTCAATGCAAGGTGAGTCTTTAGTATTGATTCTTTTTAATCAATGAAAGTGAAAATTGATCACTGTACTTTCACTCAACAAATCTTTCAGGTAATAAAGATTAGTGTATGTGTGCATGCTTCAAAATTTAATCAAACGGAAATCACGAGGTCTCAAAAAACTGATACATGTATGATAGATGGAAATTTTCTGACCTGACTCCTAAAGGTTCTTTTGATTTTATACTTACTATGACTTTTGGTTGAATTCAGAAATTGATTTAGGCTTGACTGAATGGTAAAATCGATATAGCCAGCCCTACATATTATTCTTTGGAAAGGAATGCGAAGGTAAGACAATGCAAAAGCTATTTCTTAATGCTAATGATGATTGAAAACAGGTAAAGCTACTTTTCTGCACGTGACATGGATTGTGTAATACAATAAAGATATTGTGTAAGAATAAATCCAATAAAGAAAAGAAAGAGAAGGGGTTTGTAGGCTTGTATAGACACGTATAATATAAATAAATAGAGTGTTAACAATATACAGTATATATTACAGGGTGGCTACTTTTCTGAACAAAAAGAGATTAGGAGATCAATAATACGATACTTATCTTTATATTGTGTAAGAAGAAGAACTTACCAAGCCAAAAGTGTTTCTAGAGCTCATGGAGAATTATAGTTATAGACAAGATGCCAGTTGTATATATATCTAACGTCACACACAGGTAGGTAAGGCAAATCTCTGACCGAGCTGAAAACTATGAACTATTAGGCTGACTTGAGTTGAGAATGTTCAAACTATGGGCCTGATTTAATAAAGCTCTACAAGGATGGAGAAGACTATCATGGGAGAATGTGGATGATCCAAAAACCTGGAATGTATCTGGTTTGGGACAAAAAACATTTGCCAAATGATTTTTAAGTAAAATATTCCAGGTTTGTTGGATAGCTGGAGACAGTCTAGAATAAGGAGTTCATGTGCAAAACTTCATGTCAGCTTTAACTGAGCTCAACCATGGCGATGTACTTCCGTATGTTTGGGACAATCTCTTATGTGTGTTGACCTCTTTCATGTGATGTGGATCCCTTGGTTGTGTATATGCACTGCCCTTGAAGTACAAGACGTTTTATTTTATTTCCGATGATGATGCATTCACTGCCTGTTTTTGAAGTACTTTGAAAATTGTTTATTCCAACAACATCTACTACTAGTAAGACCAAATCTGGTAAAATGTATTATTGGTCCCTGATTTAATTTGATAAATAGCAATTTCGGTGTGATATGCCGTGCTCCAGAGACAGCTGAAATAAAAAAATAAAAATGGAGTATTAAATTCACCCAAAAGTGGCCAAGTGGATACCTCAGGGCATGTGAACCCATTGAATGTATAAATCAAAATAAATTAAATTTCGTCAATATTGCCCCAACCTTTGCCATATTTTGGAACTAGTATGACCATGTGGCAGCTTTGGCACTGCCAGAGGAGCTGGTGTGAGCATTCTAAGATTTGTTCCATTACAGCCTTTAAGGATTCAGCAAGGTAGGAAGATTCATGGAAGACATTGTACATTTGGCTTTCTAAAACCATGCTGATTTGTCATATACGCCAGCGTATAAATAGTACTGGTCTGTTGGACTTAGCAAAGTATGGTCATACACACGGCCGTGGCCTGGTGTGCTTTCTTTGCCAGGGATGCATCTTGGACACACTCCAGCTCTAGTTGCTCCTTTTCTGCCATACAACCTTTTTGCCTTCCTGCAAATAAAATTCAACAGAGTTTAAAGAAATGGAAACTTTTTTTCCAAATAATGGAAAAGAGTCAAAAGAAAATTTTCCTGTGGAAAGACGTTGACAAGGAGTTTGAAGCACATTGTCACGGGCATCATAAAAATAATATTACTGGGCAGCTTTAGAAGGCTCTTGGTTTGCACATGCTAACAGAGAGCACATGAAAATCCTCAGTATAAAAAAAAACATATCTGGGTGTGTTAATGTCAAATTCAAGCAAGGTCCTTGAGGCATTCATTGACTTCTAAGAGAAATAGCACACATCCTAAAACAACACTGCAGCCAGCCCCATGACATGTTCCTCTAACATCTTTGAACTTGTCCATATTACCATATGCCGCATCGGGAATACTTAATACTCGGCTAGCAGCTGAGAATGTATCCATCACAATCAAGGCCTTTGCCAATACTGAAAGGCTCCTTCTAGCCTAGCGAATAAAGTGCCACAAATGGACCCGTGAACTTTTATCATCTGGCAGTTGCTGGAAAACATTAATATTCATTAATGAACACTTTTTTTTCCCCGAACACCTCTCACTGCTGTATAACATTTCCCAGCATATCTTAATTCTTATATATACCAACTGCATTGTCTGACCACTGGTGGGTGTGATATATGATGTGGATCAGTATACCTGGCGGGCTGAGACCTTTGGCACTAATGAGCAAATTTGACTTTCCAGCTGCAGCATCTGGAGCTGAAATAATTCGCTGGTGTTAAGGGACTTTGTAAGCTTCAGTTAACTAATTCAGCTTTGGGTATGGTGAATGGAGCAGCCGGAACATACTGTTCTCATAGTGTAAAGTACATTGACAGCATTCACGTATTTCATTGTTGCTAGTTTAGCTGGCTCGACTAAAAAATAGTAAAAGTTTTTACAGGACATTTATTCCTGTAGGTAAAATCTCTTAACACTTTATTAGTAATAAATACAATATTTTTTTATACTAAGAAATATATAAAATAGCTATATGATGCTCTTATGTCACGAGATTAAGCTCCCTCCCTTGAGTTTATGGTTTTCAGGTGTGTTATTTGGTAAGTAGTCCTAGGAAAGTGGTATGTTTACAGCCTTCATACTTGACAAGTTAGCTGTGTACTTCCCTGACTCGTGCCATTATTTCCCACACTGAGACAATAAATCTGTATTAGTGACTAGTACACAGTTTCATAGCATTGGAATGGGTCATGTGGACTGAGCATACTAGAAGGCTTTAAATAGGTTGCTGGTGTGCAATTCATCTTTTATTTGACACTGGGAATGTTGTACAATATATACAATAACAAACACACCAATCAGATTCAGCCCTGTTCTGGGACATGACAGCCGGGATCTGAACATTTAAACATAATCTGTCACAACTAAGTTATGCAGTTCAGATTGTTAAATTATTATTCCTGGCATATTAGGAGATTTCCTACCTTATTAAGATTTTGTTGCATTGTCTAAACATGACTGTAGTTTAAGATTTAGAAAGTCAATTGGTCCCTTAATTCAGATTGGTGGTGGGGCTCTATAGCAAAACTATTGAAGGGCCCCCTCTGTCTCTATCGTCTTCATCCTAAAAACAATTCCTTGAATGATACACAATTGTAATAAATTTAATCTTCATATTTCCTGAATTCTATATACTCTAGTACTTTAAACTACTGTATAGAAACTTTTCTCTCAAAATACCATTAGAAAAAAAATCCTGGTTTATACTTGGGTCAAACCAGTAGATGGCACTGTGTTTCATGTAAAGTATGTTACAAACATTTCATCTGGGACAGGAGTTTGGTACATACTTTACAATAAAACACAGTGCCATCTACTGGTGGCCAACAATAATGCATAAAAGATCATTTAGGAGCGAGTGACCTATCATACCCATAAAATATTAATTTTTACAGGGTAAACTATTTAGGTACAAAATATTTAAACATGTAAAAGGGAGGGAAAATATACAGACTGTACCCATATGATTTTCATTTTTTATTTAAATATTTTTTTAAATAACCCATGAATGTGTATATTTATCTTATTTTCTTAAGAATTGTATTTCCATTATTACATTATGGTCCAGTGAAGAGGATTTGTGAGAGAAGGGGATGATTATTTAAAATTTTATTATTTAGGTTTGTGACCACTTCTTTAAATTTAAATTGGTGGTGACCATAGGTCCAATAGAAGTCATGTGATTTGCAGTGGCCTAATTATGTTCTTTGCATCCGAATCATACCTGCAAGAGCTTGATTACTTGATATGTAGAACAATACATATCTAATAGAAGTGAATACGGATTGCAAATATTCCCTTGTTTTTTGCCCTAAAGTATGCAAGTAAGAACAGGATGATGTGCTCTTTAATGGTTAGTATCGATTTTTGGCTGTGTGGGAAAAGGCTCTCATTGGCTGATTGTAGTGAGAGGATAAGACTGAATGGAAAACAAGCAAATAAAAATCAATATACTGTTCTTCGTATTTTTTTTTGGCTCAATAAATTCTTCATTCAGTTGTCTTCACTTTCCGTTGAGCAGACATCTCTTCTACACACTCTGATTTCATGTTGGTAAATAAATTAGCAGCTTTTCTCTCTTGATATGTCTTGGATATCCAGGGATCATCGATTCAACTTCATCTCTGATTCCTAAAGTGGGCCCAGCAAGGGCACATATGAAAGCAGCAAACACAAAGAGATTGCATGAAAACAGAATGAGACAGATGCTACACCACTCATTAAAACAGCATATTATTTTATTCCTTGGAGGGAATAAAAATGTATTTTTTGCTTTTTAAGATTAAAAGGTAAAATGTTTCAAATATTCCACATTTTCCTAGCTAGGTAAATATTACATTTTCTTATGATATTGTGTTTATTTTTATATTGTGTTAATTTCCTTTATGTACCGCTTGCAGGTGCTTCTGACTCCTTTTCACGCCTTTTCCAGAATTTTTTAAGCTCCTCTGTTGAAATAAATACTGATGTTTACTAATTTTAATATCTTAAGCTAATATTTACACACAAAAAGAGAAATAGTAATAAATAACTATTTCCCTTCTCTCATTGTAGTTGCAGAGGGCTCTGTACTAAGCCAAGTTGTAATGAAAAACAAACAGTATGAAAGAAAACAGCTACTGCCAATCAACTATATTTTGATGTTTTTTTCCCCTAAACAATGGTTATGTATATATGGTATATAGAGGTATGTATACACATACAGTAATGAAAAAAAAGTACACCATCTATGAATTCTAAAGTTTTGCATATTAGGTCATATATTCATCTTTTCCTTACCGTAACAACAAGACATAGCATAATCACTGTTATGACTTGAAAGCTGAAATGTAGAAGTGATGTATGAAACATTAAGCACACCTTTACCACTTCCATAGGAGTTAAGAGGGAAAGCAGAAACCATGTGCTAATAATCAAATGCACCTATATGATAAGCAAGCATCACCAGCTCTATAAAAGCAAAAGTTTTTCCAGTTTGATGGTCTGCAGCATTCAGGTGTGTGGTAGCATAATTCAAAAGAGGAAAGATATTGGTAACACTCTTTGGTCAGACCATGCAATTCTTAGACAAATTGCAAGAAACTCAAAAGCTACATCTTCGACTCTACAGGGCTTAGTTAGTTTGATAAATGTTTGTGTACAATTACTAGCTGACAGGCATATTCCTAGTGCTGATCCACCCCCACGGATAATAGGTCACAGTGATCCTCCCTGTCAGAGTAAAACAGACCATCTCATGATAGCCCCAAATATTGTAGCATTTAGGGGCCCCTGTCTTGTCCAAGGATCTTCTCATGAATTTAACTTTCTCAGTAGGCACCTAAATGGCCCCATGGGCCTTTTTCACTATTGTAGGCCTTTTCTGCTCTTCATCCAGAATGGCAGGGACCCAGGCCTCCTTTTGGCTTTGCAGACTCTCAGTTATTTCTCTATCACGGATGAATTCCCCCTATCTCCCAATTTTACTGATACTTATTTAACAACCCGACTCACCTATGAGTGTTACCATCATCATGGTATATATCAACTACCATCATAGACTGTAGATATCCTTTCCTAAAGTGGAACTAAACTTTGTGGAGTTAATTTGGCAATTATCTGTACCACATGCTTTTCCAGGGCTGCGTAATGTACCCTCTGTAACCGGTCATCACTAATGCTGACATGGCTACTTCTGGTTTTCCAAGCATTCCATTGGGTGGCCATTGTTGATATACCTCCTGCACATGCACAAGCTACATTATGTCCAAGTCCAGGCCAATCACCAGTCATATCATCCAACTTAAAGTTCCCAGGAATGAACAGGCACTGTAAAAGGCAAGTACTTTATATAGCACATAATACAAATTAAATAAATTATTACAAATTTACTAGGGAAAACAGAAAGCTTAGATTTTTAGCAGAAAAAACATTGTATTCCAACATAAATTATGCTTTAATTGAGTTTCTGTAATATTTCTGTGCATGCAACTGGTGGCAACAGCATAATCTATACACAGAAAGACCATGTAAACGTCCCCAGTTTGCCCATATGTTTAAAGGTTGGGGATCGGGGTGCAGTTGTAGTAGTGTATTTAGTACTCAGATCTAAACAGTAATATACATAATTTTTTTTTTAGTTTTTTTTTTTATTGTATTCTGTCTGACAATAAACATATCTACAGAAGGGACACAAAGAACGTCTGTCTATAAATCTTTGTTGTGTGTAATGCGTTTTTATAATATTATGCAAAGAAGTCCCGGCACTTACTTGGAGTCGCTTCTCTTCTTGTCTACATATACTTTGTGTTATGGACTTCCATATTTGATGCTTGTTTGCTTCCCCTGTTGGGCATAAAGCTGAAATTTAGATTTTTTTAACTCTCTTTTGGATCCTGTTTTGGGTAGTAATTGCCCAAAGAAGCAGATCACCCGCTGCAAAACGCATCACCAACGGCAAGAATTTACATATAGACTTTATACATGTGGTCCTCTTGTGAGGAAAATGTAATTCTAGCTAAATATTCGCTGGGTTTAATCTGGGATTCTGATCGCCTTCCTCTGAAAAGGAGCTTTCTCCATTGGTGGACTCACTATGTAATGAAGATACCCTTATGGACAAACTCATAATTGTTTTCTTTTATTTTGTTTAATTTTTTGTTCTTGTATAATGTGATTTAATACATGTTGATGTAAAGTTAAAAAGAAACTTTCCAGTGTTTGGATACCTAGACATAAAATCCCCATCTTCTGAAGGGTTCATCAACATTTCTAGGTTAATTCATTTGAAACAGGGAGTCTGGAGTAGGGATGAGCGAGCGAGAGTATTAAGTTTGAATCAGGCGAATCTAATCGAATCGGGCCTTTCTCGCTTACCGAAAATGTAAGCAAGAATGGCCTTCTGATTCACCGAGAGGTAGAGCTCTCGCCAAACAGGAGGATTTCCAGAGCTCCATCATCATTAATTAACTTCTAGTGCCGGGGATCGCACACTGTTCTCAATGAATGCGGCCACGGCTGCATTCATTGAAAAGACCCCCGGGCACAAGAGGTTAACCGTCGATCATAAACAGGAGGATTCCCAGAGAATCCTGTGAATCCCCTATGAATCCCCCTATAATATATTATATTATCTAATATAATATATATTATAATTTCCTCGAAAATTTCACAAAATTGGTTCGCCGGAATATCGTGGAACCATCGGAAGGTCGAGGAAATTTTCGAGAGAATGCTAGAGGCATTCTCACTCATCTCTAATCTGGAGTCTAGTATCCTTTATCTATTTTACCCAGTAAAAGCCAAGATCTTCAACTTGCTACATTTATATGTTCCAGTAGTGAAGACTGGATCCCTTTTTATCTACTGAATGATAGACAGAAAAGTGAAATCCGTATATATGTTTCTTACTGAGGCCCATGTCTCAACCAGAAACTTCCATCTTATCCGTCCTATAACATCTGTTGACACCTCTTGATTTCTGAAACTTTTCATGGGTCATGTTTCATGCCTCAAGCAGAAAGCACATGAGTGTAGACTTCAACAGTGGTTTTGTTAAATACACAATTTGATGGATTGAGTGCTAGATTAAGCGTAACAAGATATTTAAATGCCTAAATGCTTGTCATGTTCCTTCTGTTGTCTGCCACTGAGTAGGATGTCAAGCCAGTATTGAAAACTGTGAGAGTATCATTCATTATACTCAAAACACAAGCAGCTGCTGGGTAAATAGCAGGGACACAGACCTTTAACAGAATTATAAAGGGTAGAGAAGATGTACTGAAATTTGAGATGCGGAGAAGAGGCCCTCCTGCTTTTTTCAGCTTCTGAGCCAAATTTTAGATTTATAGCATATGGCAAAACACTTGTGAGAAAAATAACAATAAAATGTACTAGTATAATTATTATTATTATTGTTCTGCTTATTATGATTACTACAAAAGTATTTATAGGGTGACATGAAAACAGATTGCGCTCTATGTTGGCCTATTTCCATGAAATGTATCTAATACAGTACTTTGCTTTAGTTCCATGAAAATGGAAGTAGCAGCAGTAATGCATGGTGACGTCACCTATACCTCCCGAAAACATTGAAGCATTTTTTCTTCTTAAAGCTGAACTCTAGGCAGATAAAAAGATACAAATGACTGTAGCTCTGTAAATATAAAAGTACTTTGTTGTTTTACATAATTTATGAAAATATTTTTAAAAAACATAACCAAGAACGGAACAAACAGCGCCTACATCTCAGTTGATATTAGTATTTTTAATTAGCGTGAGATAAAAAGCAGTATGTTCCTTGATCTGTAAGAAATATCTCTCCATTGAGGGTAAAAAAAAAAGTTCTGTTTTAAAGTTATGCTTATGTACAGGCATTGCAGGGCTATGACATGAAAACAGATTGCGCTCTATGTTGGCCTATTTCCATGAAATGTATCTAATACAGTACTTTGCTTTAGTTCCATGAAAATGGAAGTAGCAGCAGTAATGCATGGTGACGTCACCTATACCTCCCGAAAACATTGAAGCATTTTTTCTTCTTAAAGCTGAACTCTAGGCAGATAAAAAGATACAAATGACTGTAGCTCTGTAAATATAAAAGTACTTTGTTGTTTTACATAATTTATGAAAATATTTTTAAAAAACATAACCAAGAACGGAACAAACAGCGCCTACATCTCAGTTGATATTAGTATTTTTAATTAGCGTGAGATAAAAAGCAGTATGTTCCTTGATCTGTAAGAAATATCTCTCCATTGAGGGTAAAAAAAAAAGTTCTGTTTTAAAGTTATGCTTATATACAGGCATTGCAGAGCTATATTTTAATTCTAAGCAGACCCTAACTTTTCGTGGAAGGTCTATAGTAAAGAGTATCTAAAGCAATATTTTGTCTCCAATTTTATTTAGAATGGGACACGGGCTCTGGCTGTTATTTAGTACCATGTTCCTGCTTGGAAGGTTCACTCATCCTGTTTGTCCTGGTAACCATTGTCACTGGTACTAGATCTTAAAATTCAAAGTCACCTATAGAAATGTTTGGTAACAAAAAAGATTAAATAAAAACAAAACCTGATAACAGATTTAATTATTGCTCACTGTATCCACTTCCAACAAAAATCTTGCTTTGCTTTGACTGCTTTGACTTTTTATGCAGTGAAGAAACAAATAGACTTTGAAGAAGATATCCTTGTACAGCCTGAAGCCTTGACTTGTACTAATAAATACAAATATAAGTTAAGTAAACTTGTGAAATGCAGAGTGTAATGTGAAACTGTATAAGGATTTGCAAAGTGAGGAGGAAACAGCACTGGGGCTTTTTAAGTAAGTATAAGAACGTTCAAATACAATCAAGAAATGCTTAAATTCTTATTTTCTTTATTATCTAGTAACAAAATGAAAATAATACAATACAGTCAAACCGTAATTGGTATCTTCCACTTTTACCAGTGTTTTTCAACCAGGGTCCGGGTCAACCCTGAGGTTCCTTCAGAGGTTTTTAGGGGGTTCCTGGAGCAATGAGCAATTTGGACCTCCTAGCTCGGTGTAACTGACACCAATGACTTTTTGGCCATCTGTAGGGGTGACATTCTTCCCAATGGCTAGCAACTTAAGAAGCATTCCTCCCACTGATCACCACACTAATGCAATGTGAGTTGTGAATATAGTAATTATAGAAGGGGTTCCTTGAAGACCTGAAAGTTATTTTAGGGGTTTCCCAGTTAAAAACATTGGGATAAGTTGATACAGACTGTGGCCAGTTATACACTTATTAAACAATGCCCAATAGTATTTTACTTATTTGCATTGTGCATTAGTTTCTCAAGCTCCCAATAAATAATTTCCTTAGTCCACAGGACAAAGTGAATTTGGAGTTTTGAGTATTAGCAAAAGCAATAATGGTATGCTTTATAAAAGGATACTCTTTTTTTTTTTTTCATTAGATGGGTGCTAACAGGAGACAAATATGCCCACAATTCAACACCTGTTTTGGGACGAAGAATGGGCCATTGGGCTACTCTTACCTGTTCTAAGAAAAAAGGAGGAAGTACACCAACACATGCTTCCTATGCAGAAGGGAGTCAGATAAGCAGTGATAGAACATGAAAGGTACCTGTGCTCTAAAGGAAAGACAGATGACTCTTGTCCAATTACACTTGCTATATGTATGCTATGTCATGAAATTGATCTTGTATTTATAGAACTTGACAATTAAACCACAGTAGGACTGTGATAAAATAATGGAAATCTGGCACCTGGAAGAAGTCCATCAAGCTGGCTTCTGCTTTTTCTCATCTTTTTTTCCCCCCGCTGGTTCATAAATTCTGTTTATAAACTAGCTTTTCCTCTTAAGCTGCAGAATTAACTTTTTTATGTTTGCTCAGCGAGTGACTTACTACTAATTTATCATTTTGCTGTTTGTGAAGAGGAACATCTGCTCTTGTATTTCTCTAATTGACCTACTTCTTACATAAAATTCATGCATACAGTCAGATTGGTTGGTTAAAGGCTGTTGCTTCACACTACAGTGGCTTCATGTGGATTCATCCTGACTCTTTTTACTTTTAATAAAAGCTAAAGCATCGCAGATTTTATTTTTATCTCTATATCAGAGGACTTTTTTTCAAAGGAAGAGCAAGGAGAGCTGAAGCTAAATGATACACATTCTTTCTTCTCTCTTGATTTTCAGTATAATTAATTGCCTAATAAATGAAAAACATTAAAATATTGGGAGTTATGTACCGAAAAAAAAATATGTTCAGTGCCAGTAATTTTATTTAAGTTTTTATTTACTACAGGTTTTATAAATAGTATTAGTAATGACATTGGCCTATTTGGGTATCTTATAAAGGGTATAACTTAGTAATGGTGACATGTGCCCCATTGGGTTCTTGGTTTATAATGAGCAATCACAGTTTGATGCACCTTCTGTTGATATGTACCTGTTAGGGACTATTGCAATTCAAACTTAATAAATTATGGAAAAGTACATAAGAAATTCAACACCTCAATGCTTTTGGCAAAATACCTCAGAACTCCACATCTACAGGTTGATGTTTTAGGTACAAAAGTACGGATAAGGTGTTGCAGCTACAGCAGAAGGCTCCACATATGGCTGCTACTACTATCAGAGGAATAGCAGCATTGACAATAAAATAGTTATCTCTAGTTCCAACGCGCTGGACATTATTTTACTGTCAATGTCTACATCCCTACCAGTGTTCCTCAGCACTGTCAACAACACTTAACATCCTAACACTCATGGAGCAACCTGCAAAACTTATTAACACTCAACCTATGTATTTTCAGACCCTATAAATAGTATAAAACTACTTTTAATGGGGAGCACACTACAAGAACCCTATATAACTTAGGACACACAGTGGGGAAAACTGGAATTCTGGGACACATATTATGAGCACTGCAAAGCCTGAACACACTTTGGAGGATGTAACATGGTAAACAAGGCACTAGAAAGATGGTATACTATGTGAGCACAAGATATCTGGAATTAGAAGGAATTAGAAGGCTGTGACACAATACGTAGGGCCCTGGAAATACCCAACAACCCCAGGAGTAGATGCTTGATTTTCCATATTTGTTGTGTGCAGTCTTGCCAAATTTTGACCATGCCCACAACCCTATCTGACCAATATATCCTGCAAGGGCCACTTAATTGTCTTTGTCCCCAGCCACATAAACTCATTCCTCCAGCTCATTAGTTACTCTTTATTATTACATTTTTCTTCTCTTCTAGCAGCCATATCATATCAGGTTATGTAGGGAGGTTAGGGGAAATGGTCAGCACAGCACAATTAAGAAAATTCGGTAAGGGGAGAGGGCTAAAATGTTCAAGGAGAGGGAGTTGTTGTGCTAAGGAACTGACTGTTAAAGCAGTTAAATTTGTTAACAAGTTCTGAGCCATGAAATTAAAAAAAGTAAATATTTTTAAGGAAAAATGCTGTAAGTAAGCATTTAACATACTTGAGTTTTGTGTGCAATGTTTTATTTGTGAGATGGTATTTTAAAACTTAGAAACAATGTATAATATGTTGTTTGTTACCAATACATACTAGTAGTATACTTTAATTAAAGTTTTGCAAAAAAGCTACTAGGAATAAAGTATATTATCCACTCCAATAACTACTTATCTGCTGTTAAAGTAAGATTTCAGATGCACAAGCATTGCATTGGTATACATTTACACTGTTAGAAGAAGCAGTAAAGCACAACTACGATGGAGCACTAGCAGTGTATGCATTAGCCAGATATTGAGTATCTCTTTTACATGTACTGCATATATTATATGTAACGGTTAACTCAACTATAGATGAATATAAAAGTTTTGTTCATAGTTGGGGTATTACTGGGGATGGTATACCTACCACTTCTTTTTCCAGATGTTGGGTACCTAGCTACAGCTAATATTAGCCTAGCTACAGCTAATAGTTGTAATTAACACAACTCATCCAGCGTCTTTGTGGATTGGAGGCTGAATAAGTCAATCATCATGGCAATGAGGGGGAGCACAAAATATAATTATAAACTACAACCAGACTGAATGATGGGGAAGGCAGCTGAGAACATGTCGGCTGGTGGGCAGTAGCCAAAGAAAGGGAACCGAATATTGCCACAAGGAGAGATGGCTGTACAATTTCATTTTGGGGGAAAAGTATTTTTTTTTCAAGTACATATAGTATTTAGAGAAAAAAACACAATACATTCTCTAAAAAACTTACAAAATGGTAAGAAAACTCTGGCCAGTTCTCTCTTCATTCTCCTTTTATTTAATTAGCCCAGATCCTTTTGACTGAGTGTTCTTTTTAATAGGAAATAGCAGTGTGGCAGACTGCTCAAGTCTTTTCCGTTGTTTTTACGCTGTTATGGTGGCATAGAAGCAATAAATGAGAACTGGCAGAGGAAAAGAGGGAATGAATAGAACATTAATATTAAAGTAAAATGAAAAGTCCTTTACTGCCAATTCTTGCAGGAAAATGAGTCAGATAAAAACATCAGTGATCTATTTACAACTTGCTAGTTCGTGTGCTATATTTTAATGCCACTAAATAGACTGTGAGAAGTATTTGGCAGATGGAAGCAAAAGTCTGGTAGAAAAGTAATATTCAAGAGTTGAGACAGAAGGACCAAAGCATAGCCAGAACTGTGAATTTAGGATGTGCAGCCATCCAACTCCGCTTTTGTTGAAAAATTAATACAACATATTTTATTGTTACACAAGAAATTTGGTAATTTACATCTGAACTACAAGGATTAAAAATGATTCCTTTGTAGTGAGCAATTCTCCCTGCCTCCCACTGTTTTTGTTTTGCCTAGAGGGGCGATGAATAAGATGATATACTAACCTTATTCCTCACCACCCAGCAACACCCCTAGTCCTTTCAAATAATGCAGAACTGCTGGTCCTACAGTTTATGGGACGGGTTTAGAAAGCTGTGACAGGTAAAGGTAAATGCCTATTCACATTCATCTTCATTTTAGCAAAATTTTAATTCTTCAAAACTTCAAAGCATACCTAAACACTAACTTTTTTTTTCTAAATTTTGGATCGAGTACAAAATGGTAAAAGCTTCATATTGTCCTAAAGTTCAGTTCTGTATACATAACTGGAAACTAGAGGAAATCTCTCCAATATGATTTTAAACCGAGAACAAGTGTCCCCAATAAAGATTTCCCTTACTTCTTCTAAGTAATGTTAAAATTTTAGATTTTCCTTCCTTTCAGTCTCAGTGACAATGGTCACCATGACAAATAAAGACAAGATGAATCCCCCTTAACATAAACAGCAATAAAAACTAACAAAAGTTCTAACCATTTTCTAGTCTGACTATCCATTCATATGTACATGGATGTTGTCAACCTCCATGGCTTTTAACCTTCTGAGCAGGAACCCCTGAGTGTGGCTCGAGGTAAAAAAACAGCTGATATCCATAACCCCAAGCCACACTTGGGGTAGCGAAAAAAATAAAAAATAAAGACTTACCTGGATCCCACCGGCATCCTCCAGTGTCCTGCCCGTTCAATCCCATCCTCTGGCCGCGTCCTCTTGCTTCGTTCTGTCCCCCAGCGATAGTGTTGATGTTTCCCGGTAGTTCCCGGTGATGTTGGTACGTGTGAGGGAGTGTGGTGGGAAATTCGAAATACTTTGTATTGGATTCAATAAAAAATAACTGTATTGAATCCAATACAAAGTAATCGATATATATATATATATATATATATATATATATATATATATATATATATATATATATATATATATATATATATATATATGCTAGTGTACAATTATATTTTCAGTATTTCGGGTTTCAGTATTTTTAATTTATTTATGCACCCTTGTTTCAACAGATTTCTGTGTTTTTTATTTAAAGTTAATTATTAAATTTATTAAATATTGGACATATTTTAGTGAATTATGCCTAAGAATTACAGGCCTACAATGTAAAATAAATTTTCATGAAAGACAACGTACCGCTTTTAGACATAAATCCGGACCGAAATGAACTGCCCAGGAGGGTAAATTTGAAAGCTGTCAAAATGCTGTGATTGACTTGAAAACATGCAAACATGTTATAATTAGGACATGTTGTGTTCAGAAAATGGAAAGCATGTTAATCACAGCCTTTAGAGCTGTCATCCATACTGCACCATTGAGATTAATTGGAATATGCTGACCTGCATTTTGCATACATTTCACTTATAAACACTTCTCATGTACACAAGCTCCAAAACGAACTGCCGGGTCCTAATTTTATACTGTGACTGGGGGCTTTATGTGTAAAGTCAAAAATTAAGTCTGTGTTGTCCACTGCACGCAGACAGTTAGGATTTGGTTGGGATTCATAACATTTTCATTCTCAATTCATGATAATGAATTGAGCAAATAAATATTAATGCATTTAAATTTGGGAAAATATTTTTAGCACAGTATACCTTGAGAGGTCAAAACTGCATTTTAAATTTGGTCCATTCAGTTTTTTTTAGTTTGCTGATATAGCAACTCCAAATTGCAATAGCAATCTCCTATACAGAGCAGGAAAGTAGAAGGGCTTAGTCACTGAGTTTGGTGGACCTACTGTGCCATTCGGCTAAAATCCAACAGGTCAGGTGCTAGAGTAAATTGGGAAATGTTGACCAGCATGTTTGCATTTTCTACTGACACCAGTGTTTTAAACATGGGGCTTGATTTATTACAGCTCTCCAGGACTCGGGAAGATAGACTATCATATAGGAACCTAGGAGATCCAGCCAACCTGGAATAGATTTCTTGAAAATCATTTGTTATTATTTGGCAAATTTTAAGATTCGTAACCCAGGTTCATCCATGATAGTCTATCTTCCCCACTCTTGGAGATCTTCAACAAATCAGACCCACTGTATTGGGTAATAGGGATTATGGAATACTTCTCTTAAGGTCTGACCTTTCCTAAAGAAAGACTTGATTTTACCTAAAAATAGAACGCCTGGCCCAAACATTAGTCATTCAGTGTCTTTTTTTTTTGTTTTCTACATAATTGGCAATACCTAGAAGTACTTGGTTACCCATGTGTCTTATGGACTAGTCTAAATAATAGCAAGACAAGAAACAAAAGATCACATTGCTAAAATAAATCTTAACCTTATGGCTGAAGGAAAGCATTGATCAGCTACAAAATGTTTATTATGAAGGGGGTGGTTGGTGCTAGGGTTACAATGAGGGCTATTTTCTGAGTCATAGGGAGGGTTGGTGTTAGGTTAATGGGGTAGTGTTGGAGGTGCAGAAACAACTAGTGTAAGGGTTAGTACATAGATCCCAATGGTAGTAAATGACCAACTATTATTCTTCTTATTATTATTAATATTTAACAGTGTTTAAATAGTAACAACATATTATGCAGCGCTGAAGAATAAATAGGGGTGGAAAATGCCAGACAAATACAGATAGTGATACAGGAGGAGGAGAAGACCCTGCCCGGAGGAGCTAACTATTTGCACCAAAGGTCTCCTATTGGGATCTAGTGGGTGATCAAGAGCTTGTATTATTGAATAAAGCCTTATAAAATATGCAAAATCGATACAGATCCCAAGTAACATTTTTAGCCAAATTACTATATATATATAAAACATTGCAGCAATCACATATTTTCTGATTACTACTGTTAAAATAATATCTTCTAAATTGTAAGCTCCTTGGGACAGCAGGGTCCTCGCCTTGTTCTGTGTCACTGTGTGTATCTGTCTGTAATAATAATAATAACAATGATAATAATAGGATGGTCTTACTGCAAAGCGGAAACTACAGTATAATGTGCAACAGAATATCCAAAATATATTTAAAAAATTATAATTTTGGGTTTAGATACAACGTAACCCGTAACACAGCTGTACCAATGTTTACTGATGTGGGTGTATTTTTGTTTGCTTTGCTATGACCGAAGAAATAAAGGAGAATTAAATGTTAATCTTCCATGATAATTCAGGTACGGACAAACAGCTTTTTTTCTAAACAACAAATATCAATAAATATATTGTTGTATTCTTATGAAAAAGGAAGTGCAACGTGCCCATTGGTATGTGTTATTAATTAGTGTGTTTACTTTCCTGGATTATAGTTTGCACTTTCTATGAATTTCTAATATTTACTAAAGCCCAAGTTTATCAACAATTAATTCCTAGAAGCCTTATCTCCGAAAACATCACTTGCTTATGTCATCCTTCTGGTTGTTTCCTGGATCCTTTGAGAGTTTGGTTGTGAGGAAAGGCTGAAAACAGTGAACGCAATGTCTGTAAAATCTTCATTTCTGGATATTTGCTTCAGATGTCTAAAAAGTGCAATTGGGACTCAAGTGCAAATTTGCTTTGTATAGGGAACATGTGTAAGTTGTACTGTACTGTATTACAAGAGATTTATACAAGAGAAGATAAATCTGCAGAAATGTGTTTTGATTTGATTATTGCACACACCTCATTCCACTTTGTTTCCCTTTTTCAGAACTTAGATCTCATGGCGGATATGTACTGTAGTTTTGCATCCTAAGTGAAACTAGAAGCTCTGAAACAGCTGCTATGCCAATATGGCATAAGCCAGGTATACACCAATTGTAATATTGTATTTGGCCCATTCTTATCCTTCAATCTAAATATAAAAGCATTTTATAGATAGGTCAATATTTGCCTTTTCCAACTGCTGGGAAACACCCCAGGAAATCAAACGCAGCCTTTTTTTGCTGGCAAGAGCTACGTGGACTTGATGCAAGAAAATGACCCCTTAGTAAAATGATGATTGTTTTTTCTACTGAACCGTATGGGTTAAACAAACAAACAGTGCCAGATTCAATCTGCATTCTTTAATCTGCATTATTCTTTGTGGTCATCTGGTTCTGCATACCTCAAATTACATATTTAATTTATATACTCCATGGGCTCTATATATAAAATAGCGAATCTGAGGTTCAATGAAACATTCCCTGTTGAAGAATCTATTACTGTCATTAAAACACATGGACCTTGAAGATTCTCCACCAGGGAATGTTATTTGTCAGATTTATTGCTTTATAAAAAGACCACATGTGTATGTAGTAAAATATGTTTTGTTTTTTAAAATCTGAGTACAGGTAGTCCCCGAGTTAAAGACATTTGACATACAGACGACTCCTAGATTTGAACGGGGCTTCCCTGCTTGTTCGTGTGCAGGACATAGGCTTGTTGGGGGGGGTTTGCATGATTCACAGAAGTCTTTTGCTGTTATGCAGCCTCTTGTAACTCTTTAATGACCAAGACAAACTCTGCAGTTGTTTATTTTCTTATATCAAAGCACATCTGGCTCCAGAAGTTAATGAATGTCTATGCTCCATACATTTTTTTTTTTGGCTTTGTTAATATCTCACAGTGAGGATTTTATACAGTAGCTGACCTGACTAATAATATGTTGAGACAAATATCTGTCCTAATTGCATTTATAAAAATAATGTACCTGTTCGGACTTACACACAAATTCAAATTGAGAACAAACCTACAGTCCCTATCTCGTATGTAACCCGAGGACAACCTGTATTTGAGCTCACAACCTACTTTGAAATAAATGGGCCTAATTTAATAAAGCACCCCAGGGCTGGAAAAGATACACTTTCATCAGTAAAGCTGGGTGATCCAGCAAACCTGGAATGAATTTCCAACAGTTGTTTGCTATCTGTATCTGGACCAGATCCATTCTAGGTTTGCTGGATCACCCATCTTCACTGATAAAAGTGTATACTCTCCAGCCTCTCCCTAAAGCAGATCTATATATATACAGTCACTTCCCTTAAAAAAGACAGTCTGCAATCAAATACTCTACAATGTTGCTACTCTATGCAAAGCCTTTTATTGCCTATCCATCAATATGGGCCACTGATGTTTTTTTTTTTTTTTTTTTTTTTGAGGCCCCACAAAACTCATTCGGACAAGGCAAATTCTAATAGTAGTCAGATTGGAAATGATTTTCATATCAAAAGGGGAATTTTTTAACACATTTGGTCCAGGAAGAAGCACATGATGAAGAAAGTCAGTTGCATGCAATGTACTTATGCCTGTATTTTTCATCCAAGCTTGGAACATCTTGTTCTATTCTAACAAGAGCTGCTCTTCTGTTTATAGAAGACATTAATTCTTTATCATGCCCTTCACTAATGTTTAGTCGATTTACATCTCTTTCAATAATAACTTTTTCAGTTTCTGAAAAGAAGGTTTTGAAACTCCCAATGTAATGTTTTTTTTTAACAAGCAGGAACAGCACAGTGTATTAAAATAATGAAGGTATTTGGTACATTTTTCATGTATTGCTGTGGCTTTATTAACAAAGAGATTGGGTTCGGCATGACTGCTGCTATAAACACACATTTACTGATAAACAAAGCAGACTATACTTCTTACTGTACTATTGTTAGAATAAAATATGATTGGAGGCAACATATATAACATGTAGATTTCACCTTGAAAAACTCAGAAACTAACATTGTTGTTTGTGATATTCACAATATTTGAATAATGTAAATGTAGTTATATTAAAACAAACATTGGTGAGAATTCATTTCTTTTTGATAACCAAGTTTCTTTCTTTAAACTCTTAAGAAACACACTTTGCATGAATGGAGTAAGGGATTCCACTGGCTTCAACGCATTAATTGCATAGCCAGTGTGCAGGGACCTTATTATAATAAGAGGGGCTTATTAGGGGTATACAGAGGAATCCATGAATGAAGCAGGGCCCTCATCAGGGTTGTTCTGAGAAATCATTCTGCCTAGGCATATGTTAAAGTAGATCTAAACTTCAACTGGATGACCATGTTTCTCAAAAACAAGTAATATTATTAGCACTTAATGTTAGGTGAAGCCATGGTTCAGCTTTCTTTTTGTAATTCTTTTGTATATAGAACAACCAGTCTTTATTATCAGTTTTATTTGAAAGATACAGTGTAGTATATTCCCAGTGAATTCATATTTTCAGTAATGAATAAAATTAATATCAAATTATTTTTACTGTAAACTTATGCCAACAGCTATAGTTTGTATTTGATTGGATTTTCATTACCATCCAAGTCTCTTTAAAACTCCAAACCCACCTCAAAATGGTCAAGTTCAGATCAGAAGGAGGTCAAGTGTAGGTCAAATGCACATCTTAATGAATTCTAAATGACCTCAGAAGCAGCTCAAACAGATGCGATTGATGTAAGCCCAACCACTGTTGGCCGTCAGTTTGCTGAGGCACTTTGTACCATAAAGAACAGTCATCTATTTTGTTATATATACTGTGTTCATAATTTAATTTAACCTTTCTTGCTTTTTTTTGCTAATAATCTTTTCTTGCCTCTTTTACCTGTTTACTATCCACATGCACTTACTCCAGCATCTTCTACATATGATTAGCCTAGACTGATATGCCGATTGGTGACAACAGCATTGGCATGGTAGCTTTCAATCTGCAGACGTCCATGTGACTGGATGACAATGCCGAAGCCCAAATGAAAGGCATTTGGCCATGAAAAGTACCTGAACACGGAACTAGATAACACATTTGAAAACAACTTTTAGCTTTGTACATTGGTCTCCTCTTCCATTAAGGAGGTCTTCAGGAGTTGCTTACAAGTCATCCTGAGGTGGGAAGGCAATGTAGAAGAAGATTTGTAAGCATAAATTAAAAATGATGGCCTTTTTCCGGCACCTTCTCTTATGTTGTTGTACAAGGCAGAGGTCAGCATGTGTGTTTTATGTTAAATCCAGTCCGTGTTCCCTTGGAGAGTTACTAGAACTCCATAAAAAGTCTTTTCTAATCTTTTCAAGGGTGTGGCTTGAGACTGGATCCATTGGTGCCGTCCAAACAATCACCAGAGTTACTGTTTGAGTTTCTTATTTTGGTTGCTTTGGTATCATGACAGTAGGAATCAACATACAATCATAGCATGTTTGCTCAAGGGTCCTCTACAGTTTGTATACCCCACTGGGTTTTCAAAGCGCCTCATCCACACAAGTTGTTATGTAATGCTCCTCTACAGGAGAATAGCTTGCAGACAATTTCCATTCCCCAGTACTGGTGCAGGGGGAGCTGCAACCCAGACTAAAATTGCCTAATGCTGAATTTGTTCTTTTATTAGAAATAATTCATCACTTTAGGGTTTCAGCTACAAATCTGGCAGCATTGTTGAGGATGAACACTGCTCTTCTTTCCTTCCAAGTAATTGATAGTTTTGTACTGATGTGAAACACATTTCTTGTACATTTGAGTCGGTGTTAAAATAACTGCCAGGGAAAACAAAAAAACTTTGTGGCAAGCTAAGTACATAGAATAGGTATTACTTTGGCATTTGCAGTGTTCCGTTCCCTTGTACTTGTGTATACACAAAGCTGGAAATGGAACATTGTGTGATTGTTTGGATAATAACAGGGTGATCTTGTGACACTCTTAAATGCTATTTTATTTGTATTTGCTTGATTTATTCAGGTTAGATAAAATGAGGTTATAAGTTACCTTGCTTGTTAGCCTAATGATATAAGGAAATTCACATGTCCAGATCTTTCTCCTGCAATATTTAACTATGTGCTGCTTGTCTTGCTCATGGTTTTCAGGTTACAGAATAATATTGCAAGGTACAAATGATAAACTGGTAGACAGGTGTGTACGGTACATTACCTATGCACCCTGATACAAGAGGTAATTAAGCTATACATTACCTCAGTGTCATAAACTGCACAAAGTAACAAAGAGATAAAAGGATTATAGAAGGACATTGTAAAAGAATGTATGTTGCTGTACTGGATTTAACTGCATCTAAAACTCAGAAATGAATGCACAGATAAAAACAATGGGCTCTCCAAGCCTGGAGAAAATACACTTTTATCGGTGAACCTGGATGATCAAGCAAACCTAGAATGGATCTGGTCCAGGGTTGAAAGCATTTGCTAACAAAAAACAAATTACTTTTAGGAACTCCATTCCAGGTTTGCTGCATCACCCAGGTTCAATGATGAAAGTGCATCCTCTCCAGCCTTGGAGAGCTTTATTAAATCAGGCTCATTGTGTTTCATTCACAAGTTACTAAAGCTAAATTCTGGGGTGAAGGTCTTTTTCATCCAGTCTTTCCCTTCCTCAGACCGTTGTTCACCCCCCTAGCGTTCTAATTCTGTCAGTTTTTTAATGCAAAAAGTGATCCTATTTTTTTTGCATAGAAATTTTTGTTTATATTGTGGGCCAGTAATTCTTAGGATTAACTCCCGGGTATAATAATTATATTTATTATATTTTAATCATAAATTATAATATAATACATAATTAAAAAAAATAATGAAATAATAGACCACCACAGTGTAATTTATCAAAAAAAAAAATTTTATCAAAAATTTCTCACTGAAATTTTCCAAACAAGGGTGCAATATTATTGATAAATAATAAGATAAATTAAATGCAGATTTTAGAAAAAAAAAATTTACATTTTAGTAGACATCCCGGGTATGGTAGATTTTGAAGCAGGGTGCCACACAAAGTCCAACATCACAGTCAGGACAGTAGTTCTTTGCGTTTCTTCCTTCCTCTGTCATCAGTCTTTGAGCAGCAAACCACGCAGATCCTTGTAGGTGATGCCTTTTTCTGGGTTGGTGGGATGTATTCAACGAAGTGACGACCGGTCAGGCGTTCTGCGTTGACAATGGTGGAAGCACGACGTCCAGGTCTATTTATAGCCACTGATGATGTTTGGTGGTTGTTGACTATGGATTCAGAAACTTGCAAAATGAATTCTGAATGATTCACAGGCCTCTGACTATTTGTTTTGTACAGAACGTAGGCATTCCATAGGCACTGCTCAACTAGATGCCTGAAAATCTTCTTGTAGTACTTCCTTTGCTGTTTTCTCATCGCTGGGTAGAATGTCATGGCTTGGTCAGCTCTGTCCACACCTCCCATGGTGTTGTTGTAGTCAGTCACCACCTGTGGCTTCATCACTTCTTTCCCACGTTTTGTGTGTACCAGAACGGTGGAGACATCATGGACAGTACTCATCAGGCACACATCTTTTGTGTCGCGCCATCTCAGGGCCATCATCTTTCCTTTCTGCCAGGCAACAATTTCTCCTGTGTTCAGCTTCCCTTTTGCAAACAGTGCTGGCAGGTTGCGCCGGTTAGCCCTAACGGTTCCATAGGCATTGGTTCTGTGTTGCAGAAGGAACTCATAAAGCTCAGGAGAGGTGTAGAAATTGTCAGTTATGACACAATAGCCCTGACCTAGCAATGACTCAATGAGTTCTGGGTTTTGGCCATGAGGTAGAAAGGAAATTATAGGGTGGCTGGGGATGTCCCTAATTGGACTCTGAGGTACCTTAGCTCAGCATTGGACTACAAGGTACCCTTGCCCCAAAAATAGACACCTGCCATTAATGTTATTTTGTTGAATGTGTTTAATATTTATGTATCCTAATGGTAATGTTACATTAATGTGATGTGATGTGGGGTGGTGGTGGGCTGTAATGTCCCATATTGGAGGAGTAGTACAGTAGACCTAGAAAATTGATGGACTTGGAGAATGGGCAGATATCCTCCCTGAACTGTCATGAACAGCCTTAGATGACTATCTCTATTTACTCATTTTATTTCATTTGTTACATCTGCAAAACTGCAAATAATAATAACTTTGATAAATACTTTATTGGAGAAGTTTGTCTACATGTACAAGGATCACAAACTTTATATTAGAAAAGGTTTTTTTTATTTACTTTTTACACCATTGTAAATTGTTTTATGTTTTGTAACAATACTTTCAATAAAGATAAAACCTTACAGTAGGGTGAAAATAAAACAATATTTTTTTTTTACAGAGACAAACTACCATTACTGAGCCACAGCACAGCAGTAAGCCAATTTTATTTTAGTTGGCTTTTCACGTTCAGCCAGCCTGTTAAATCAAACCACCCTATAGTGTTATTATATGGTCAACACGCATCCCGAGAATCATTATTTTTTCCTTACACTGTTCTACCATCAATATATATAGTTAGTTGAAATTGATTTTGTGCTATGCTTAGTTTCTTTGCAGTAACTTTTTAATGAAACAAAATATTTTATTAATATTCACCAGTAAAATAATTAAAACAAAATACATTATTAATTAAAAACGATCCAAAAAGGTTCCCAAAGCTAATTTATCAAAGGTATTTGGCTCAGAGCAGAAAGGGTTGAAAACGCCTAATTTACTTTGATGCTGTGTACATATTGGTTTAATTTTGTATTACTAGAAGTAAAAAAGATGCATTTGCTTTATATGGACATAACTCTTTCTAAAGCTGAATTTAGGCCTTACTTCACCTTTGGCTAACATGTACAGAGTCCTCTGGTGTGCTGAAATTGTGTAGTCTTCCCTTTATGCACAACCTGCAAGCCTTACCAGCATCATCAAGCATTCCCCGACTATCCTCTTTATTGCACTGTCCACGGCTCTATCGTTAAATCTAATAGCTGCCTGGAATGTCACTCATGGGCATGGGTTGATAGGCATGGACATGAGCACAGAGATTTATGGGTGAAATTTTAAAACTAAATTTAGATATAAAGACATAAGTTAATGGATGTGGAATAAAATCAATTTTTACACAAAGGGTTTTATTTCTTGATGTATCTTAGATAGGAATTTGTTTGTGTTTCTCTTCAAAAACAATTCAAAACTTTCCTCTTCTAGTTGTCAGTTTTTAGTACAGACCTGAATCTAATTAGTTGGTATTGGCCATTTCTGGATGGCCATTTGTTGGCCAATGAAAGTAACTTCTATACTGGCAGTAGGATCCTTTAGTACTTCAGTGTTTTGAGAGAAGCTGATTCAACGGACTATAAAGTATGCATTAGTAATTTAAATCGCTATTCAACAATGTGCTGGTAGATAGTTTAACATGAAATGTATGTATAATATGCTTGGCATATATATTAATGAATACGCCTGTGTGAAGGAAGGCAGATTTGCCCACTGGGACTTGTGAGAGCCTGGATTCTATTAAAAAACAATGGAGAGAACAATGAGTCTTCCAGTGTAGTCCTCTCAGGAAGCAGCAGATGATTATGAATGTAAGAGACCCTCTAAGTACTGGTTCACGCCATTGTGTTGTGAAAATATGCACATTACTGTAATGCATGGCAACACAAAATAAATGTATTGGTGTGCTGCAGAGCCATTCACTCTACATTCATTCTAAATGGCACTCGAATGCACCTTCTGACCTAAAAAGATATATATTGGTTGGTCCCAGCAATAGAAGAGCTATTATACTTTCCTCCTTGCTAAGTCTTGCTTTGGGTGCTATAGTGACTTGGAGGTTGGAAAAAACAACCATAGCACACACCAGGAACACAACCATCCTCCTTCCTGAAAGTATTGAATGCTGATGAGTCTGTCAGGCTGCAGTCTGTACTGGGAGTGTTCAAAATGTACCACTTATGATTTTGAAGCCAATAGTGTTACATACTTCTACTTATAATACCATGTGTGGGATTTATGACTACAGCGAGAATGGTCATTCCCAGGCATTGGTGCACAATCCCCCCCTTCCATTCAATATTAGGTTTCTGAGCTGACTCAGCTACAGTATATGGAACAGGTAGTGGCTGATTAGGACAATCAATCTGAACAGTATGGGCCTAATTTATTAAAGCTCTGGAGAAGATACTTTCATCAGTAAAACTGGGTGATCCAGCAAACCTGGAATGGAATGCTTAAGTCATTTGCTATTTGTTAGCAATTTTTTTCAGTCCTGAACCAGATCGATTCCGGGTTTGCTGGATCCCCCAGGTTCACTGAGGGAAGTGCATTCTCTCCAGGCTTGGAGAGCTTTATTAAATCAGGCCCAATATCTTTACATTGACAGCTTGGTCATTCTTCATTGAGTCCCTTCGTTTTCATGCGTTATTGGAGTAAAACTTCTCCTCATCTTCCCACAACCCAACCTTACAGTTTGCAAATTTTAATTCTCATTTTTTTCCTCCTAAGTTTGGGAGTCACTAGACCGTTTTGGAGGCACCTTCCCCCCTACCCTCTCTATCCCTAGCCCTCTCACCCCCTATCCCTAGCCCTCTCACCCCTATCCTTACCCCTCTCACCCCCTATCCTTACCCCTCTCACCCCCTATCCTTATTACCTATAAGTCCCCTTTTCCATAGCTCAGGTCCCACTGGACTCCTTTTGTTTTACATATTTACCCGAATAGCACCTTCCCACTCTATGCCCATGATATTAATGTTACTCTTTATTATTATAGTGGAATAATATTTTTTTATCTTCTATCTACTGTAGATAATTATCACCACACCAGCCCTTGGATATTGCTCAGTTTCGGGTGGAAAGAGCACAGTGGGCCATTACTCTGTTTCGGTTTTTGCCTGGAGTTACATTTTGACTCAAATAATATTGGCCATTTGTTATTTGTGTGTGATTATATTTGCACTTTATTTCACTTTACTATGTTTTTTGTTCTGTATATTTTGTAAATTACATTGTAAAATGCAATAAACAGATTGAAACAAAAATGTCTGGGATTTAGAAAGAACTTTCTTTCCACCCAGACTCTGTCTAGATCTGCTCAGACATGCTCAGATATCTTCTAAACCTATTTTTTCAATGCTTTGTTTCTCAAATCCAAGACTGCTGGCAGGTACACTGGCTGTTGGGTTGGCAGCACCACTATTTTAATTTTGGTGTAGCTTCCTGAAATGAGTCCAGTCAAGTTACTGTTCTGCCTAATAAATTCCTTACCTCAGGGCAAAAAGACAAAGCACTTGAATTAGGGTTACATGAGTCTTTTTTTCAAGTGAAGAAAATTATATTGACTAATTAAAGTATATATATGAATAAATAAATAGATTAATAGGGTAAAGCAATTTATGTGGTGAAATAACTCTGCAGTCTTCTTCTACCTTTCTAAAATTGTAATTGTCTTTTTCTGCTTCTATTTCTTGGAAAATGTTGAAGCATGCATGAGACCTGCGGGCAGACTGGCAAGAAAAGTGACTCCTAAGACTAAAAAAGCCAGGTATGGTAAATATTATTAGTTATAGTTTTACATATTAGTAGTTTTCAGCTAATATGTGCAGTACTAGGCTACCTTTCACATATTTAGGAGAAGAATCTTTAGCTACTAAAAGCACAATTTAATAGCTCAAGTTCAAATGACACAAAAAAAGCTGAATATTAAACCAGAGTGATTCCCATCTTCTTTCACTTTTCTGTTTGGTTCTAGATAGAGAATCTGAAAGCAAACAGTTTATACCATCTTCTCCTTCTTTTAATGATTTTTATTGAAAATGTTTTGATAAATAACAAGTGCAAAGGTTTAGTTTGAGACAGAATAAAAGAATAAAGTATAGTTCAAAAGATGGCATGTCTAGGCACATTTAAGTTTGGAAGTGTGTAATAAAGATACAAAGCAGAGAGAACCATATACACACATACGACAGCATACAAAATATATATTGTCTTCTCTCTTTAAAACAAAAACTGATAAAAGCTTTGTGATTGTAGTGCTTTGTACAACAATTGAAAAAAAGTATCCACTTACAAAAATATAAATATACTAATAAAATAGCTCCAAGACATTCGTCTCAGTTCACATATTTTGCATAAATCACAAAATGTGTGACTGCAAACCACAGAAACATATGATACCATTGATGGGGGTCAGTGGTGCTTTTCATTCTAGTGAATGTGTGACAAATTTGCATTACAATGGACTGCAGTTTATGAAAACACGTTATCATGTTCACTACCCATTCAAAAGAAAAGGGGACACATGGCAGTGAGCAATACACAAGTATGTGGCCTCAGTAGTGTGCCCACATAGATGTAAACCCGACCTGAATGGACAAAGGCTGTGTGTGTATGTGTGGGTAGAGTATTGGTTCAATTACTACTTACTGGTGTACTCTTTGGTGCCAGGTTTTGAATACAGGAGATTGCAGAAAGATTAAATTCTGTATAAAGGATCTCCAATTGTCTAATCTATGTTTGGCTTCCTGGAAATTTTAAGGCTGCATTTCCAACTTTTTTTGTTGTATGTGTTCATTCAATGCAGTTTAATGCATTATGCGTTGGGTTCATTGTTAGGTTCTGTTAGCCTATGAAATCAGAGAAGAAAAAAAACATCTGCACATTTTTGGGCACAGGGGGCTAAAGGCAAAGTGACATTTAGTCTCATTTATATAAATGTTTTTATTGTTTAAAAATATGGTTTAATGAGCATAAATTCAATCACAATTCTCGTTGCTGCACAGAAAATATATATACAGTCTAATAGCTCTCTATTACACCTTACATTAGTTTAGTGAGTAGGCTTGGAAGTAATCTTTGTTGTGACTTTTACATTTTTTCATGTTTGCTACTCTAGATTTCCATGAGGGTATTCATATACAGATTTGTAGATCTGAAAGTCTGTATGCCAGATAAGTGCAATCAGTACACATGCTAAGTCAAAGCTTGTTAGGTTTAGAAAGATGCCTAAGATGTGATCTAATAAGTATGTATAAACAGGGCTATTTTGGGGCATTTTTGGCACTCTTTAACTCCACCTGGCCCCCTGTACAAAAAAAATTCTGCTTCCCTCTCTGCCTCCCATATGGTGAAGCTACACAGGGAAGCATGGTAGAATAGTATGATTCCTGTGATTGTAAAGTGACCTCACATTAAGGATTCCACAGCTGACTATGCTGAGCCCTGGAACAACTCTGACTATACAATGCTTTCCTGTGCTGCTCTGCATATGTGGGGAGAAATAGGAGCAGCTGCATTTGCTAAATTGACAGGGTACAAGTGAAAAGGCAGTAAGAATATTTTAGAGGTACCCCTTTAACGGTGGGTGGAGGCTAAGGATAGGTTCTGTGAAAACTAATACTATAGAATTGATCCAGAAGGAGCAAAATGATTTTTTACACCTTACATTGACAAACGACTAAATTCTAGAACTTCTTTTGGCCATTCCCTGTTCCTGGGGGGTAAGGTACAGAGTGTTCTGAGATGACCTAGGATGAGTTTGTGAGAGAAGGAAAGTTAGAAGAAGGACAAAAAAACTTCACCGCTACTATGTGTTATAAGTTTAATAATATTTCTAATTACTACTACTAATTTGTATTTGTTGGAAACTTTTGTAGTATCCATTAGTGGGTGGGTGCCCCCACAGAATTCAGCACTGTCATAAGATGGGCTACCCACTCCATCAAGGAGCATCATTGTGTTTCTGTCTTCCTCTTTGACATAAATTGCTAAACACATAGGGGCTAACTTATTGTGGAAATTTTGGCTGTTCGCTCACCTTGGTGAGTAATCACTTTACAAGGAATATTTTGCTTAGCTTTGTGGATGTGGAGAAAAGTCACTTTGCAAAGAATACCCAATCACATGCAGGAAAATCTTGCACAAAATGGTTTAATTCAACAGGGCTTCACTTTATGTGCCATATAAGTTAAGTGAAGTATCCAATGCTAGCGAACAGTTCACATTACCACGTAAAGCGCCTATAGTCCTTCAGTAAATCAACCCCATAGTATGAGACCTGCCAATTAACCACAAAGACCTCTCCACATCTCCTTGTGCCCAGAAAGAGATCACAGAAAGTCATCAGCTCATCAGATTTATTGCAAAGATTTTGCTAAGTTGTACACACACTGTAGCTAGTAGTGAGAAATACAATCCTGGAATTTAGAAACGGTGGAATGTTTTTGTTCGAATTTTTGATATAAACAGTTATAAGTATTGGGGCTAACTCATGGAAAGTTGGTAATTGTTGGTGCCAGATACAAAGAATGAAGCATCTGCTAGCTATCAGGGATTTTCTGTTTGTGGCATTTACAAGGATTGGTGGAAAATACGCTCAGAGAATGTCCAGTTCTAGAGGCAAAAGCACCCTGCAAATGAATGAGTTCTGAAAAGCATCAACACACTTGCCTAAGTCCGAATAAACTAAAAAAAAATGTAATATCTTAGTGCTTTAGTCCATAGGTGAGAGCCTGCACATTATTTGTATACTTCCCCCACCTCCTAGGTAAGCTCTTCAGGGCTCCTACTTTCTGCTCATTTAAAAGAGCCCTCAAAACCCATTTTTCAAACTTGCCTACCCTTCTTCTTCTGTCTTATGAAACCATCACTACTTCCCACCACTACATATCCCCCTCCTATTGTGTGTTCCTTCTTTCACCTTCTAGATTGTAAGCTCTTCGGGGCAGGGTCCTCTCCTCCTCCTGTGTCACTGTCTGTATCTGTCTGTCATTTGCAACCCCTATTTAATGTACAGCGCTGCGCAATATGTTGGTGCTATATACATACTGTTTATTGGTAATAATAATAATACTGCTAAATAACTTCTCTTTCTTTCAAATACAATTTTGAATAGTCACATTTTTTGGGATTCCTAGGGTTTATTTTAATTAGCTTTTTTATCTTTTTTTTTTGTTCTGTATGAGTCAATGGTTAAGGTGCTTTTTTGAAATCCAAGTTTTACATTTGAACTCAGTACAAACCACAGGGCAGTACATACAGGTGTGCAAAAAAAATGCAAGAACAAAGGCTGCATGTATTCAGCAAGTACATTACTCTATTCCTCAAATAAATATAAGGCACTGTGAGCTACTTTGTACCGGATGAAAAAATGTGCAATCTAGAAATAGCATCAAAGCTAGGCAGGTCTGGAAAAGAGAGGTAAGACCTGCTGAATAAAAGCATGGCTCTGTATAAAGAAGGGAAGTGAGTTTAGAGAAATAACATCAGGGTTTACATACTTTAGCGGTGATGAGACTACAAAGTTATAAGACTTGTTGGCAATGAGGATTGCTGTGTTAGCTGAACAAGGAAGTGATTTTTGGAGCAGAAAGTCAAGCAGTGTGTGATTCTGCACAGAGACATTATTCCTCCAGTGGAAGGAATACTTTGGAGCAAAGCCAAAACTGTTGATGAGAAGTGAGAAAAAGACTTTAGAACTCAGGGGAACAGGCTGGTAAATCAGGACCTTTTAGAAGGAGAAGGTGACATAACATTTCTAAAAAAAACTTTTTTTTCCCTCCCAGATGGACTCACATAAATTCAAGTTTGCTTAGAGTAAAATAGTTAAGAAACAGAACATTGTTTTATTTTGCCTCTTAATCACCAGTTCAAATCTAGGGCAAGAAAATGATGACATTTTTGGGAGAAGTTGCAAAAAGATATCAGTTACTGTAGAAAGCACCAAGAAATCAACCAGTCATTCTGTTCACCAACCAGTCAGAAATAAAATTAAAGTTTATGGAAACCCCATACCTTATCATAACTTTGGTAGGGTAATGCTATTCCAAACGCAATTTACAATAATAAAGTGTATTTATACTGTATTAAAAATAAATATATTACCAGATTACCAATCTATAGATGTATTGACTCAGTGGCAGACAAAGCCAAAAGTGGGCCTCTGTGCAGAACTGACTTGGGGCCCCCCTGCGGAACTGACCTGGGGCCCAAATTGGCTGAGGAGCATCCAGGGCCCCTTGTGCAGGGACTTACCCCGCACCTGCCTATGTCTGCCACTGTTTTGGCTGTATTTATTTTCTTTTATTAATTTTTACTTTTTCTTCCTTTTCTTTTTTTCTTTTCTTATTTTTCGGTTCTTTATTTTTACCCAGTGATCCTGCTGGTAACACATTTCTTGTCTTAGGATGACAGCCCTACATACTATAAAGCATTTGTAGAGAAGCAGAACTACCTACCTAGAACAGAAATATAGAACACCTTCTTTTTTTCATTACTTAGGGAAGGGTGTTTTTGTAGTTGAACTGAACAGGGATAATAAATCTGCTTGGGATTTCAGTGCAATAGAGGAACCCACCATACTGCACAGGAACCTAGAAACTCACTGGATTTTATCAGGATCATTAGGTGTTAAACAGATTTACCAAAACATATTACTGGTATTTTAATAGACCAAAAGGAACTTATTGTTAGAGTTTACAAAGTGGATACTGCAGTTTTCAATTAAATAATGTTTAGTGATCCTGGGTGGGTATCTTTTAAGTCCCTTTCTTCCCCTTATGCTCCTGATTTGTCACTCTGTCCTGGGATAGGGACTACAAGAAAGTTGCCAACACACATTATGTATTCATGGTCCACTATAGTCACTATCAGGAAATGGGCCAAAAGGAATGTCATGCTTCTATTAGTAGTGTGAATGTAGACAGAAAGAGATTACAAAGAGGCTTCAGAGGGTCATATGCAACACATTTATTGTTTTTTTTTTTTTATGGTTTATAGTTTTCCTTCTGAGCCAGATTTAGTAAAGGGCCATGGGAAAGGAAAACGTTAATTTGGTAATTTTGTGCAGCTGGTAAAGAAAGGTGATTGGCAGCAATGCTTAAACACCCAGACCTCATTGGCCCTTTGTATCTGTACACTAAGCCCCAGAGTCAATCCATGAATACCAATCAATATACTGCTCCACAGTAAAGGTAAAGCCATAGATTTATGTTCTTTTTCTATTTATACATTTTGAGTTAGTTTTCTCCTTTAAGCTTTTCATATATCAGCAGTTGAATTAAACTTTGTATGCACCTATATGTAATATGAATGCTTTACAAGTTTTTATTTGTTCTCTTCGATATCAGATACCTGCTGATTAGATATCAGACTGCTCTTACCGGTAGGTTGGATCTTCTTCCATACTTGGCAGTGTTTCCTCTAACCTCATTGATCTATAAATGAAAGTGTTAATCGTCTAATTTATTATGCTTGCTATGCTGTTGGCTCAGCTAGAAAGATATTTTTTTGTATTTAAGAGTCTGAGGTTAACCTTATGTTGACAAATGCCTTATTTGCAACACAGTAATTTTATTTGTAATGATGTGAATTAGGTAGTTGTCAAGATGTCATAATGTTAATCTAAAGTTGCATATAAATAAGTTAAGGCTTAATTGAACAGACATTTAATACAATTAAAATTACCACACCTAAAACTACCTGCACTTACTGTCATAAACCTAGCAATGTGACCCTCTCCCAACTCCCTCCTAATTGGTTATTACCCTATATACTTGAATATAAACCAAATCAAATATAACAAAAGACAAAACAGTAAAAATTAGAAAGGCAAAACAAATTAAAGGGAATACATGCATACATGGTGTTCTTTTTTCATAAAACATTTATTAAATGTCATTAACAGGTTTAGAAGTTTTTTTTACTGATGAGTTGATTATGAGTTACTTACTGCTAAATGATCTTTTGTGCATTATTGTTGGCCAACAGTAAATGGTGCTGTGCTATAAATTGTGTAATGAAGCTGGAATTTGTTAAACACTTTACATGACGACATTCTGTGGTATGACTCAACTTTAAACCGAGATTCATTTTATAATGGCATTTTGAAGGTAAAAAAATCATGGTTTGTATTATATATGAATATATAAAGTAAGTATAATATATCTCCTCACTAGCTAGTTCTAAGAATTGGGGCACAAGGGGAACAAAAGCAGGACCTCAAGAGCTGGATGAGCTTTTTATAGTAGATTGACCAGAGTTTAGTTGTTTCTAGGCACTCTGTAAGCAATGTGTCAGCATGTGCACACCTCTGGATACCAGCATTCCATTATTGCTGATGATGTTGCAGTTTTTAAGTGACAGTTTCTAAAAGTACCTAAAACCCAAATACCTAAAGCAGATGGTCAGATAGAAGATAAAACCCAAATACCTAAAGCAGATGGTCAGATAAAAGATGCAGCTTTTTATTCAGTAATACATTGATAAATGCATCTTTAATGCAAGTTGTGCATTTACTGCATCTGAAAGTGACTAGATACCAGCCTTTTGTAATCTCCCGTACTCAAATTTCAGACTGGAGAAGTCAGAAGCAGCACAAAGAGCTTTTCAGTCGGGTACAGTGTCTATGTTCTGTCAAGGGCATGCTAATAGGTGAAGAGTGTAGACGGATAGAGAGAGGTGATTATAAATTTGCACACCCTTTTCCCTGTCAAGTTACAGACTGGTGGAAGAACAAGACCTGTAAGTGCTAATTAAATGCAGAACAGAAAACCAGGTAACTTATCCCTGCCAGCCAGGGCTGGGCTGTGTATTGTGAGCCGTAAATTAAACATAAAACAGGACTGGGTGGACAGAAATACAAATCATTAAGCATGTATATCAGCTCCTATATGTGTTTTATCCATATATTTACCTTTTAAACCTTGCTGCACATGTTCCCATAATGCTAAAAAGGTAATGGGTATGATTTTCAAATAAATCATAACAACAAAAATATTCCATTGAGAAAATTTTCTCTTTTCTTGGGTGCCCAAGCTGTCTATTTGATGTAGAAATAGGTTGGGGCCTATCTTCAGTGTGCTGTCCTCTATTCGATGTGGTCAAACCCTAGTGTAGTGGCCAGTCATCTTTAAAATGTGTTTGCAGTCAGCTGGAATAGTCCCTAAAGGCAATGTTGGATGTTATGTTCTCTATTTGATGTGATTAGCTCCTAGTGACCAGTTCTCTATCATTTGTGTCTGCAGTTAGCCGATATAGTTCCTGAAGTGGTGTTCAATGTGATAAACCCCCAGTGACCTTTTTAAGTGTGTCCGAAGTTATCTGATACAGACACTGAACTGTGTTTGATTTGGTGTCCTCTTATGGTGGGTAACTTCTGGTGATCAGCTATCGGTCATTTATGTCTGCAGTTTACCGATTTAGTCCCCGAGGTAGTGTCTCTCTACACAATTTGTCTGCAGTTAGCTGATACAGTTATGAATCTATGTTCAATGTAAAATCCTCTATGCAATGTTGTCAACTCCTGGTGACCAGTTATTGATCATATATGTCTACAGTTGGCTAATATAATGTGGTGTGTTGCAGCTGTGGGCCTAACATAGGTAAAAAGTGCCTAGGACATTAGGAATGTATCTGTCCTATAATGCCTTGAAATAACTGCAACTATATTAATTTTATATTGTTGGATTTTGGCTATTCAAAATGTTTTTTACATTTTTAGTAAAAAGTTGCTCTGGTCATTCAACTCTACTCTACTTCCCTTGGTCATGCTTCTAATCTAATGCACATAATTTCAGTTCCTAAATACTACACCAGAACAATTTATTATAAAAAATAACCTTGGAGCAATGAACAACTGTCCATTGTTCTTTATTGTAAGGGCACAGATATTACAGCACCGGTTGTATAACACTCCAGTTGTATAATGAGCTAGACAGCAATTGTTTATGTTGGGTGAAAACAGTATTCTTCAAGGGTAGACAGACTTCATGTGGCCAATTTCACAATTATTTATGTCTGCTTTAATTTGGACACATGTCAAAACAAATATCAACATTGGCTCTTCTTGCAGGAGATAAAATATCACTGTGTATTGGTGTGTGTAAAGAATCCGGGTCCTCGATGTACCTGTCACTCTTCTGGGAAAACAGCTATAAATTACCATGTTCTGTGTGTTACAAGTGTGACTCTAAGCCATGTTTCATCTTACATGGACCTGCCTTGTTAGTGCTTGTAAGGAAAGAGACTGATTGTATCTCCATATGTAACCCATGAATAGTACACAAGATACAATGCAAAAAGTAAATACATTTACAACCTTGGGTCAGGTTCACTTTCAGTTGCCCTGGAGCCATTAGCTATACAATCACCTTTCTCTAACATTCCCTAGTAATTCTTCACATTCACTGTTCCTGGAACCATATTGATTAAGTGTATCTAAATCTAAAACCATAAATGTACTAAGTTGAAACTTAAAAGTTTTTAGATGTGGTGATTGCATTTTTTTTTTGTTTCATCTTTTTTTTTTTATTTTTCACTTGGTGATCTTTTCAGTAACACACATTCTGTTCCTGGGTGGCTGCAGTACACTGCATCTATGATTGGAGCCATGGTTGCGACAGAACCATGTCTGTCTTTTATTTCTATTGTATAGGGGCTGATGGAATCTGTAGTATAGAAAAGAATAATAAATCTCCTTAGTTAGGTAAATGTTCTTAGCATGAAAAAAAGCATGCAACCACCACATCTAAGGACTAGGAAATTACTATATATTACATGTTTGTTTGTGGGTCTGATCATTCCCCAGCTGACAAACAAGCAAGACAAGATTTTAAACCATCAAACACTAAGAAAAACATACCTAAATCTTCACATTTTAATCCAGAGCACCTCCTACAGAAGACTGATGAACAAAAGTTGCAGACTTGACATGCTGACTGGTTTTGGTGCCACCCTTTGCTTCCTAATGTCACCTCATTGCACATTTGGTGGTCTTGCCCTATAGCTCAGTAGTTCAGGAATGTTGGGAAAAGTATTCAGTTTTATTTGTGCTATTTTAAAAATATCTTTATCAATTACTCCTGAATGTGCCATGTTTAGTAAGCTAGCTTTGCCTGAACCCACCAAATAGTTGATCCTCTTGGCTGTTCACATTGCCCTTGCCAAAGCATGAGAATATCTACAGCAGTCATACACTCAACAGTTGGATCATAGTCAATAATAAACTTACTTATATCTTTAAGGACACTCCCAATAACAATGAACTTCCCTGGGACCCTTGGCTGGATTATTATTCTTCTGGACTGCCACCTGTGTAGAAGCGAGATCATCAACCCCCACCCCTATCGTTTTACCCCCTCCCTCTGTTCCCCTCAATTTTACATGTGAACTTGTTCATATGTGTTTATTAAGTTAAAATGTTTGATTCTATTGTAATCACCCTACCTCCCCCCACCATTTAAATTTAAATAAATAAAAAGATTGAAATACATAATGTCACCACATTGCTCCTGGAAGACTCTGGGACCCTGTAAGGACCTCCTAATGGTCCTGTGATAGACACACAGGTCAAGGATTGAAAACATTGTCAACTAATAGCAAATGAGTTTTAGGAAATCCATTTAAAGTTTGCTGGATCACTCAGGTTCTTTCATGATAGTCTATTGTCTCTAGTCTTAGAGAGCTTTAATTTATCAGACCCTTTGCGCAGCCTTCTTATCAGTAGGAAACAATATAGGGAAATGGATGTAATCGTTTTTTTGTATTGTGTTGTAGTGCTGAGACACTTAGTTGTGTTGTACCGTATCCCTGAAGAAGTGGACTCTGTCTACGAAACGCGTTGGATAAAGGACAAATCTCAGTATATGTCAGCACAATATTTTTTAACAAATTAAGCAAAGGTTTTTTATGGATGGATGGTATTAATGAATTATAATAAAATGTTTTAAGTTTTTATGAAAAATAACTGTTGTTAAAGTCCCATTGGTATGTCCTTTTCTTTTTTGCTCTCTAGCTGCTGCTGATGTCAGAGCAAAGAATCCGTATAGAGACGGAGCAGTGACAAAATCTCTCAAAAGATCCCCAGTGCTGCTACTCCCCAAAACTCATCTGATTCAGCCCGGCTACAGTTGGTCACCAGGTATATGAAAATGAATGCAATGGTGAGCAGAGGAAAAGATGTGCACTCATAGGCATTAGAAAGGTGCAAAGGCGAAGTCTCTGACAAATGTAATAAAATCCTCTTTAAGGTAGGCTCAGTATGTCTGTTCTCTTTCTGTATTTTATACATGAAGAAAAGCATAATAATAGCGGAACTTTTTTCTGTTAAATCATTTTTCTGAGACCATTTTCTTTACCATATGTATTTTATTATTATTTGGATATTGCAATTTGTTTTGTTTTTTTGCTTTGCTGATAATAATTTCCTTTCTGGGCCCCAGTACAGTACCAGTCTTTTGTGGCTTTGGCTTGAAAACCTGATATAAATTTAAAATATATTTCATTTATATTTCCCTTCCTTGGTTTCTCTCTCCCACTTTCCCTTTCTAAAGAAATTTTAAAATAAAGCTTTCCATTTCTGTAGTTTACCTTATTTTAGGGCTTTGTGGATCCCTATGCAGTGCAGGTATGGCAGGGGGGAAGGGCCGGTAGGGTGTTAACTATTTTAAAACATCACAACATCTTGCTTCAGTACTTCTCCAAGGAGCTCTCAGTCCTGGTTCAAGAAGTGGAATGATGATGAGCTTATATGAATTAAAGAACTGAAATCCAATGAATGATAAGGGTGGGTCAAAGGTAATCAAGCTTGGTGGAAAAGGGGTTAGGAGATGTTAGGAAATGAGACAGGCTCTATCTGATTTTTTTATGCATTCCATAAGAAATTCTCAGTGTGCAGTGAAATCATTATAACCAATTTCAGTATGTGTGGAGCCTATACAACTATGCACAACAGAAAGTACAGATTATTGATTTTACTGAAGATTTGCCTTAAAAAGGACCAGACTGCTTTGTTTTTAAAACTCTTTTAAAATTACTGTTTAATATATGTTAGAGGTTAATTAACTAGAGGTTAATTAACCTCCAGTGCCGTGGATCGCACACTTAAAAAAAAATAAATAAATAAAATTTGACCTCGATCGGCGAATTTACACAGGCCGTTCTCAGAAAAAATTCGGTATATGAGAACGGTAATAATAACATCTTCACAAGCTTCTAATGTAGAGGAGGGGAACAGTGAGTTTGTCCAGGTCTATTAAAATACAGGAAAGAAACTCTGGTGCTGTTATGAGACAATTATCTGCCCAGCGATCTTGTGCTGTAGGCCACCACAGGATAGCATGCCCTGTTTATGTTCTTTGTCGGCGTTGCTACCAGAACAGTGGTTCCTGATCTCAGTCCTGCGCTTCAAGTGGTTGCTTTATTGCCTCTCTACTTCCAATAACCTGTATCTTTTGTAGCCTTAAGATAGGATGATATGCTGCTACTGTATCAATTTTTTTCATTTACCATTGCTGACTTTGCCTGTTCCTGACCCTTGGATTGTATGCTGCCTGGACCAACCTTTTGCCTGTGAGTCCAACTCTGTTTTGTGTTTCACTTTGGATACCTCATATGGTGGACTGATTACTTGTGTATGACCTTTGGCTTTTATTTTGGATTTAGCTTTGTAGGAATCTTGTACTGCTTTATCTGTGGGCTCCTGGTCCTCTGCCAGCCCATTCCCAGATGCCATCCCCTGCGCACTGAAGTCCTGGGGCAACCGTGTGATGGAAGATGCAACAGGTCTCCTGAGGCTGGGTGGTGGCTTGCTATAGGCAAGGACTGGAATTGGATTATGGAACTGGCCTCTAGTGAGTACTAGTTTTGGATCAGGGCCTTACAGGTTCTTGTTGGACTTTTTAGCCATAATGTGACATACCATTTCACTGTTTACCAGCGGGATGGAGACAATTGGGCTTTAAGGCCACTTAACACATTTCTAAGTGCTAGAAGTGAGCAGACAGAGCACCACAATTTCTTATCATTTACACTTGTAAAAAAGGAGCTCAAAAAGTCTTATGCCCAGAGCTAGGTTTAGATAAACTGGGGCCTCGGCATGAATGGTTTTAGAGGCCTTAACCCACTATGTTAAAGAAACTCTGCCCAAATATGAATTTCTACCTTCTCGGATTTAATTAATTTAACCATTAAACAGAGATTTGTCATGGTGTTCCCCATGCCCCTGTGTAAAAAGGTCTCCCTATCTCAGTGGTCACAATCATGCTCTTGGGCTAGTCGTCAAAAGAATGCCCTGGTGTCAGTGGGAGAAAATGTGCCCCTGTGCAAGTATAGGAATAGTGCCCCTGTGTTAGTGGGAGAAACAGTGCCAGTTTTAGGAGAGAAACTAGACTTCCTGTGATAGTGGTCAAAATGGTGCCCCTGGGTAGTGGTAAAAACTGAGAGGTACTTAATAGTTCTCATGTCAGTGGGAGAAATGGAGCCCATGTTAGTGGAATAGATAAATCTTATACATTATATTAGCACCAAATTTTTTCAAATAAAAACCTGTCTCATAAAATACATACAAGCTTATGTATAATTTACACCACATACGCAAACATGCACATAGCTCTGACCTACACAAGCATACACACACCGCTACACTATATACATATACAAAGGCCAGATTTAGATAAAGCTCCCCCAGACTGTAGAAGGTAGACTATCGTGGGTGAACCTGGGTGATTCAGTAAACCTAGTATGGATTTAGTCTAGGATTGAAAACACATTTGCTTATAAAACTGCACATTTTTTTTAGAAATGCATTCCAGGTTTGCTGGATCATCCAGTTGCTCCCATTATAGTCTATCTTTTACAGTCTTGGAGAACGTTAATAAATCAGGCCCAAAGTCTGCATGTTATACACAGTACTGCATTACATGCATATGCAGAACCATCTGCATACAACACAATCTACGCATTAAACATACACACAATCTGCACAGTACACACAAACATACACACAATCTGCACAGTACACACAAACATACACACAACAGCATGACATTACATAGGTCAACACAAACATGTCCCTATTCTACATACAACCATACCATTCTTACAGATCTAGCAGTGATGTTCTCCTTCTCTTGAAGCGTCTTTTTTCTGTCTTTCTTCGCAGAAAGGAAGGTGTTGTGTTATGTCCTGATCTTCTATCAATAGTTTCAAATCATCTGTCAGTGCTGCAAAATATCAGGTGCAGGGTAGGGCAGGTGGAGCAATGTGGCAATTGTTCAGTTTGCTCACCCCAAGCACTGGCCCTGCTTTTGTACTTTAGGCAAACACAGCCAGGGTTTAGGTTTGACAACATTTTGCCTATGCTGGTTTCAGGGTAGATGAAGCTGAAAGCAATCAGCATTTACATGCTGGTTCCAGATGTCTTATATCTCTCTCAGAATGACAGAGAAATATCTGGCAGTCATTGCATGAATAGTTGGATTTCTGGGAAAAGCCACAAACCACCCTATCATGACTGGCACACACATGGTATTTTAAATCTATTTTTCTGAACTGTAGCAAAGTGAAAATGGAAATGCCCCACTATACTTACAGTCAAGATGTAGAAAAGAGAAAGAACATTCACAGGTATATTATGCAACCAATCCAAGAATAGTAATGTCCGATTGGAATCGTATTGCACAAATTCGGAGTTCTGATTGGAGGCTGGAATAGCTCTGATCTGAACAATCTGACCACAACTTATTGTAACATCACCCTCCCAAAGGAGCTGGTAGTCTGTAAGTAAATTTACTGTATGTAAGCTACATTTTCCCTACATTTTCACTGATTTAAAAACTTGAATTCTAGTATCCCTTTTTTAGGAGACCCGAATATAAAAAGCCAACCTTGCTTTTTTATTGCAAGCTCCACAATAAATTATGCATAATGATGCTGCCTATTATTGGACATCTAGGCCTCAATGAATCTTTATGAAAAACTTAGGGTTCAGATGTCATGTGAAAATAAAGGTAGAGAAATGAAAATCTTAAAAATCCCATTAGGAACGCATTTATTATTATTAATATTATTAATAAATGTAATTTATATAGCGCCAACATATTACGCAGAGCTGTACATTAAATATGGGTTGCAAATGACAGACTAATACAGTCAGTGACACAGGAGGAGATGACCCTGCCCCGAAGAGCTTACAATCTAGTAGGTGGGGGAATTAACACACAATAGGAGGGGGATATGTAGTGGTGGGAAGTAGTGACAGTATCAAAAGACAGAAGAAGACGGGTAGGCAAGTTTAAAAAAAACTGGTTTGGAGTGCTCTTTTAAATGAGCAGAAAGTAGGAGCAAGCCGAATAGGACGAGGAAGACCATTCCAGAGAGTTAGGGCAGCTCCAGAAAAGTCTTGGAGCCATGTGTGTGAGGAGGTTATGAGTGAGGAAGACATTAGTAGGTCCCTGAAAGAGCAAAGAGAGCGGCTGGGGGAATATTTTTTTTTACCAAGTCAGAAATATAAGTGGGACAAGAGCTGTGGAGGGATTTGAAGGCAAAGTACAGGAGCTTGTATTTGACTCTAAGGTGAAATGGAAGCCAATGGGGAGAACTACAAAGAGATGCAGCGGAAGAGGAGCGGAGAGAAGGATGGATGAGTCTGGCTGCGGCATTCATAATAGATTGTAGAGGAGAGAGTCGGGTTAGTGGAATACCAGAGAGGAAAATGTTACAGTAGTCCAGACAAGAGATAAGAGCATGTACAATAGGTTTAGTGGTCTATGGGGACAGGTAGACCCCCAAAGACAAATTTTACAATAATGACCTAAAGGGAAAAATTAAAAACACGATAGTTTATTAACATAGCACTTGTTTTATCTAAATTTCGTATGTCCTAAAATGAAGTCCAACCTAATTATCCACACGTATTAACACAGTGAATGCAACCTGCTCTCTTGAGGCTCCATGATGTCATTAAAATGTCATAATCAAGTTTATTTTTTTTATGTTTTATAGAAATTTCTGTGGTGCATGTTCTTTTTTTATGATTTCATGATGTAAAACTGTAAATAAACCCTCATTGCACTGGAATGTCACATACATATCTAGCCCAGATGATTGCAGAACTCATAGTTAGCATACTATGGGCTTAATTGTCCAACTCGGTGTGTGTTTCTTCAATTCTATACCGTAAGGCCTGATATCAATAAAGACTTCAACTTAAATCTGGTCTAAAATGCTTTTTTTCTTGGAAGGATGAGGAATCAAATTTTTTTGAGTGAGCATAATAAAAAATGCTATGCAAAAATTCTTAGATTTCTGAATATAATAAACAGTGCATGACCCCAGCATCCAGCCTGGCTCAGCGGAGGCCTCTTTTTTCCTCTTGAATGGATTTCTTTGGTCTCAAGTTAACTCATGTACTGGATGACATCCAAGAACATTTTGTTCCCTGGTAGCCGGCCAAGATTCTCTCAGCGGTGGAGTTGCTTGCTTTCCAGCTCCCTCCTCTCACCACTGCCGTTATTATACACATCCCTCTCTCTGTGGATTGCTCTTGGAATTATAGAGTACAAAATCGAGCCCATGATTCCGATAAGAGCAACGCTGGCTCGCATACATCTGTTCAGGCCTCCGTACCTTCCAGTGTCCCCTACCTCATAACAGTGTGACCAGCTTTTAGCGATAGAAAACTATTTGCAAGTAATGTGTTCCAGATGTGTAAGGCTGAGCCTGGTTTTTTGAAATTACTGACTTGCTGCCAGTTTGCATCTGCAAAAATCTTGTGAGCGGGGAACGTGAAAGATGATCTTTTGAAACATCTGCTAGATTTTCCCAATCTGCTATGTCCAGCATGTCTCCCTCCATTCACCATTATTAATTGAAATAGATGGCATGTCATCATGCAGGGTCTGGATTAGGAGTACTAACTAAATAAAGAGTAAACTGTCATTTGCTGGGGATCTTTATAGGGACAAATATGGCTTTAGTCACTGTGCACTTCATTAACTTGTAGCACTTAGCAGTGTAGGATCTCCCCGTGTTTGTGTGGGTTTCCTCTGATTTTCTCCCACATTCCAAAAACATGCAGTTAAGTTAATTGGCTCCCCCTCACAATTGGCCTTAGACCGTGTTAATTTCATATGACTATGGTAGGGACACTAGACTGTGAGCAGCCCCCAAGCGAAAGAATGAACAGTTTCTATGCGTATATACATTCTGGCAACTCGGGCATTTGTAAATGTCATGACACATAGAGTGCGGTAGCACTTTCATGTTTAAGGGCTATATATTACTGAAACTTAAACACCTAAAACATTTATTGGACTGTCTTCCGCTGTCCGTAAATGTCTCTTCACATCCTGTTCAGATGCAGCAGGAAGTAAGGGGAAATCTCCCCAAAGTTAGGGGTACACCTATCTTAGAATGTTATCATTGGAACATTTGTTTTAATAATAATCTCCGGGATAAACAGAGGCATGAATCTCCCCAGCGGAGAAAACGTTTTAACCCTTAATATTCTATTCAACCGATTCAACATTTCTGTGTGGAAGAAGTTTTGGTTGAGAGGCCCGACACTTCCATATCAGTCATATAAATAATTGATAAAGTATTTACTGTTATCCTCAGTATAAGCAGAAGGAAATACAAATAAAACCCAGAGCTGAGTCTGACTGCAGCTGGTGCTTTTAAATACTTGAGTAAGTCCAAAAATAGTTACTTTGCTGTGCAGTATAGGATTAGTATTGTAAAACACTATTAGGTTTAATTGACAAAGCTTTAATACAAGTATGAGAATATTTATTATTGCCATGAGACAGAAATGTTCAATTCTGACTGTAACTTTTATGGAAATAAGAATCCTTACCAGGGGTGTAGTGGGGCGGGCACGCTTTGCCCTTACTTTTTTTGGTACCCCCGTATAGGCTCTACCTGCATGGATAGCACTCACTATTACCATGCCCCCTCTTCTTATTTTACGACTACACCCTGGATCCTTACCAACATAGAAGGTTAGTAACATTATTGTTCAAACACAATCTGCTACATATTAGTTTTAGGCCATTCACAAATCAAATAAAAATGAGGACTGTGAGTTTCGGGTCACTAAATATTAGGGATGGTGGGAGTGGGTTTTTGTAAAATTTAGGGAATTTCCCCTAAACTGTGCTGGGCCTGTTTGTTGTGCCCCACAATGGCCAATCATTGACCGACAATATGTCATTAGGTATTGTAACAGACATGGTTAAATGTATTAACTGCTGTGTGTAAGCAACATAACTACATTTTTCCATCATTAGGAGCTTCCAGGGCCTCATGACTCCAGATTGCCTAGGCTCACATGCAGCAATCAGCGGCTTTCTGAGTAGGGGTGCCCTTAGGAAGACCCATTCAACTGCTTGATAAGCCCACATTTTCCCTTTATTATAGTCAACAACACCTTTGCCCTGAGGTCCAGTCCCTTCAGATTCATGTGACCACACAACAAGCCCAGGTACCCTCTGTTGGCCATTGTTTCATCTGTCATCACTGTTTCATTTGTAATCTATGTTTCTCGTAAACCACAAGTCTTCTATTGTGGCTTACCCGATAAAAATTGCTATGTATTGTTTTATGAGAATTATCATCTAATACAATACTTTTATTTGCCACAAAAACCCTTCTTTTCCTTTCTTTGCTCAACAGTAATATTATTCAGGGTTGGCACTTGTAGTCCTAGACAAATAATGTAAAACCTTCATCAACATTGATCCATATATATAGTAGGTGGGAATGGGTGGGCTTAAGGGGAAGTTAGGAATGGTGAGGGTGTAGAGGGTGGGGCATGGTCAGTTGGTGCCAAACACCTCCCTTTGTTTGGTGTTCTGGTGCCAGGGTAAAAGGGGGTTCCGGTTGTTGGCAATAAATGGTTGGGTTTCTGGAAGGCGGTGGTTTTAAGATGCTAGAGGAACCCATGTATGGTATGAGTATTCTCTGTTTTATAAAAATTGAGGTGGTAAATATGTGTTTCAGTTCAGGCCAGTCTGCATATGGCTGATATTGTCACCTGGGGCTGTGTTTGAGGGGAGGCATCGGGGCTAGTCATGATAAGCAGATCAGGTTTTTGAGCTTGGCAATGCAACAGGTACTCCTTACTTTAACTTAGATGTGCAACAATAATTTGGTAGCTCTCCAAATTGTAATGTGGCACACTTGGCACAATAATCCAGAAGCCTGCAGCCAGGTGCACTCCCACTTGCCCAGCTGTACTTTCATTAGGAAGCTTGTTATACCTCTTTTTCCCCTTTGGTTCTGGAGAATCTATGTTTTCCTGGGATAAACACAGCCAGCAGTGCCATGTTCCCCCAGAACAAAGAAAACCTCTATCGTTCACACTAGTTTGTATTGGATTCCATAGGCAAGATGATGTTGCGTCTTTATTTGCAGCAGCACATTTTGCCTTTCCCCCCACTGAAGATAATTTTCTTCTAATCAGGATCAGTGGCTATGCAAACCTAGGCATAAAGAGAAAAAAACTCTTAAAAACACATTACACCTTTATTTTAATGGTTTTCTGTTTTTTTCTTCTGAATCATCATAGTTGCTTGTTTGCTTCCCATGTATTTGAACAAATGTCTGTCAGCTTCCTGTGTATTGCCAGGGTTGCCTATTTGCTCTCATTGTCACAATTGCTTTTTGTTGCTTTAATACTGTATATATGAGATTGTCAGGTTATCATTCATGTATTAGTGAAATGCCCATTTTTGCCTCATTTATTGCAACAATTGCTGCTTGAGTAGGGTCATGATTGCCTGCTTGTTGCTCCAATATTTTGAATGATTGCATGTAGTGTCAGGACAGACATTTTGTTTACATATTGTCATGTCACCTCCGTCTATTGAGAGCACCATTTTACTGTATCGTAAGTTCCTGCAGGTCTGCCACTATAAAATCATGCTGCTACTATCCTTTTAATTTATGTGGCACACCTTGCCATGGGAAAATATTTAGGTAGCAGCTTAACAAACCCCAATATTTTGATTGTTTAGTCTTGTTTCTGCACACAATCAGGCTATGCATATTTATGATGGAGACTGCAATCTTGCTGCTTATACAGACATTGGTACAACAGCCATTCTTTAGTAATATACTGTAAATAAAAGTTGTAGTAGTTGATTGTGTAATGCTTGTTCTCCCTTGGTAAACTACATGGTCATGATATAATTTCTTGTCTCTGTGTTTGTTGTTTTCCACTAAAAGAAAAAGGGCTAGCCATGAATCCAGTAACATCTTGAATGGTAAAAATCGCATCTGCAAGGACTTGTAGCAGGCTGCAAAAAAATATGCTGCACTTAGCAAAACACCACTTACCAATACTTTACGACAATAACTGAATTTATTCTATTAACGGGGTAAACCCCCTGTTGGTTCAATCATACATAACAATGGGAAGCAACATTATGTTTGAAATGATAGACAATGGGAAAAATTGTCTATAATATCAGCTAAAAATAAATATTTTCAAGGCAAGGATGAAGATGCTGAATTAATTTCATTAGCTCCTAGCCCTGGCCCTTTATCCACCTTCTCTCGGTCTTACCCATTGTCACCCCATTGCTACATTTTATTACTCATAGCTTGTTATTCCCTCACTTCATTCAATGCTCTAAATCTTTGAAACCTCATAAGCCTATCCTATATCCCATTCTTTGGTTTCCAGTAATTGGTGCTTCATGGAACACTGGTTCTCTGTATAATAAACACACACATATTTGATCTTTTTATCCCTAACTCTTTTACTCTTTTACCTTTGCTCCTGGTCTAGATAAGACGAAGATCTTGGTCAAGATATGGCTGAAAACTCTTACATGATGTAGCATCATATAGAGGCTTACACTGCAAACACATTCCCCCCCAAAAAAAACATAATGGTGACATTTAATCCAATAACACTAAACTTGGTCACACCTAAGCCTACATTTTTTCATCTGTCTTTCTGTCATGTCATGTAGCCTACATCTACAGATCCGCTTGGCCCAACCATGACATTCTCTGACCACTTTGGTGCCTGGCTGGCCCATTTCTCTCCAAAGACATCCCTACCATCATGGTTATATTAAATCAAAATTTATATTACCAACCCCAAATGTCTTTTGTTCCTCCTTCTTTAGTTCATTACAGTTGCACTTGGCAAAGTTCACAAGTCGAGAAGTTTGATAGGGAGCAGAGGTGAGTGGAGACAACACTGAGTGCATGCCCATCTTTGCACACTCTATTCTTAGGTAACAACCCTGTTACTTATTTAATTTCTCAAACTCAGAGAAATTTCGCAATCTCCAAAATCCGCCCCTACCTGTCCCCAGAGATCACCAAACTCCTTGTACACGCTCTTATCATCTCTCGTCTGGACTACTGTAACCTCCTCCTCCCTGGTATTCCACAAACCCGACTCTCTCCTCTACAATCTATTATGAATGCTGCAGCCAGACTCATCCATCCTTCCCGCCGCTCCTCTTCTGCTGCATCTCTTTGTAGTTCTTATCATTGGCTTTTATTTCAACTTAGAATCAAATTTAAGCTCCTGTGTTTTGGCTTCAAATCCCTACACAGTTTTTGTCCCACTTTCCTTTCTGACCTGGTAAAAAATTCTCCCCCATCCACTCTCTCTGCTCCTCCAATGACCTACTGATGACTGCCTCGCTCATAAGACTTTTCTAGAGCTGCCCCAACTCTCTGGAATGGTGTTCCTCGTCCTATTCTTGCTCCTACTTTCTGCTCCTTTAAAAGAGCGCTCAAAACCCATTTTTTCAAACTTACCTACCCGTCTGTCTTTTGAAACCGTCACCACTTCCCACCACTATATATCTCCCCTCCTATTGTGTGTAAATTCACCCACCTACTAGATTGTAAGCTCTTCGGGGCAGGGTCCTTTCCTCCTGTATTACTGTCTGTATCTGTCTGTCATTTGCAAACCCCATTTATTGTACAGCACTGCGTAATATTTTGGCACTAAATAAATCCTGTTTAATAATAATAATAATAATAATTAATAATAATAATAATAATAACATTAAATCATTCTTTTCTTTTACAGCTCCAGCTCTGCAGCCGACATTCTAGTTCCAAACATTATGTAATCTTGACCCTCAATCAACCCCTACAACCTCTACCTACAATGTCATTATTCTCTAACTGGGGCTAGCAGCCACTCATTCCGAAAATACCATCACTTCTTCATTGGATTCTGTTACCAATTATCACCCTTGCCATGTCAATTGACAGCCTTAACACTCCAACCAGACTAAAATGTGTCCCGGAGAAGACACTCCAGGAAAGCCAAGCAGCACTGGTAAAAAATGAAAACAAATAAAGACTTTCAGAAATACAAAGTACAAAGCCCCAAGTTGGGTGTGCTCTGTCATTGTCTGTCTCATAATAATATCATCAAAAGTTTCAAAATTGTTTTCAACCCTTTCCATGCTTTCAACTCCATACTGTCCTCTTCCATCTCCTGCTACATTATTTTTATCTGCAGATGATTTTTCCAAACATATTGTAGATAAAATTAACAGAGAAATTTGATGACATGGACTTGCCTTCCTATGTTGACCATATCTTCACCACTGCTATAACACGTTTCACCCAGCTAACTGAACACAGACTATCCTCCCTAATCTCCAAAACTGCACTCACTACCAGTTTCTGTGACCCCATTCCATCCCACATTCATACCCCCTTATCCTTCTCCTTCATACCTACCCTAACCTCTTTAATAAATCTATCACTTTGCACTGGCATTTTCCCATTCTCATTCAAATATGTGAGCAGAAAACCATTTCTCAAGAGTCCCTCAATATTTCCTCTCTAACTACTGGTCTGTCTCTGGAATATCATGCAAACTTGGTTTATCACTTTTCTGCTAAGTCTTTTTGATTTCCTCCAGCCTGGTATCTCTCCTAACCTGACTAATGATCAATTAATTTCCTAATCCAAAGTCCACTATTCTCTTATCTTTGTCCTAGATCTTTTTACTGGTGATCTTGCTTTGCCAATTTACTAGCCATCCAGGGTGTTGTGTGCTGTTCCTCCATCCTCTCCTATAGACCATTCAGTTTAAATCCCCAAGGCTCAGATTTTGGTCCCTCTTCTTCTCTATTCAGGATATGAAGACATAGTTTTGATTTATAAAAGCTCTCCAAGACAAAACAAGATAGACCATCATAGGAAAACCTATGTGATCCAGCAAGCCTGGAATCTGGATCTGATCCAGGCTTGAAAACATTTGCTAACTAATAACAATTTAATTTTAATAAATCTATTCCTGGTTTGCTGGATCACCCATGTTCTCCTATGAAAGTCTATCTTCATCCGTCATTATTAAATCAGTACCATAGTGTGCTACATAGTATACATTTTTTATTTCAAACCTGGTTAGACTCTCTCATCTCTAATGACATATATAATACAGAAGTATACTGGTTATTTGTAAGCATAACAGTTTGCATCACAAATTCCATTTTTTCCTCATAAACACAGAATTGATATGTTGGAAGCATTTAAATATAATGATGCAGAAACAGAATCACAAAATTACATTTTTACAGTGCAAAACAAATGTGGTAGTAAAATTAGTTCTGTAGTTTTATTTACAGCATCTAATTAGTGCTGTAAGAAAAATGATTTTTTTTTATGCTGTAAAACCTATGCTGTGTCTGTAAAAGCAATTTGTGATAACTGCAAAAGTTATATCACTGCACAAATCATTCTGTACTTCATAATGTACTAACCAGTGTAGATGTTTCACAATCTGTCTTTTTAGCTCAGGAAACAAATCTAAAGCTGCGTACACACTTCCAATTTTTATCGTTGGAAATGAACGACGAACGAACGACGAACGATCGATTGGGCAAAAATAATTCGTAAAAAAAGTAACCAACGACGCCGATGAACGAGGATAGTCGTAGGAAATGAACGACCGGACCGGCGGATCGGATTGGACGACGATCGTTGACCATCTATTGTGTGTACGGTCGTTCATTGATCGTCCATGGTCTGAGCATGCGCGGTGAACGAACGTTCGTTCACTTCCTGTGGTGCACGTCACTTCCTATATTGTTCAAACGATCGCATCTATCGTGTGTACAATATCTGCGAACGATCGTGTCGTTATCTGTATGTACAGGATCGGTGCTATACGATCGTTCGCAGATATCGTGCAGGATCGTTCGTCGTTCAAGTGTGTTGGAAGTGTGTACGTAGCTTTAGAATTTGTAAATCCTAACAATTAACATCCCTTTTGGTTTTTTAAATATGCCATTGAAAATGTTTGACACTCCAGCTGTACAAGGATTGCAAGAGTTTGTAGGTAACTAATGATTGTAATAGTATATACCTAGGCATGTTTTATTGCTATTTGTGTCCCCATTAGGGAGATCTAAACCTCAATTATACAATGACCACACTCACCCAGAAAAAAAAAGAGAAGAATTGCAAATTTTTACGGAAAGGGTAAATCTTATGTTATTATTATTAATAATAATAATAATAATAAACAGTATTGATATAGCGCAACATATTACACAGCCCTGTACAGTAAATACGGGTTACAAATGACAAACAGATACAGACAGTGACACAGGAGAATGAGAAGAGCTTACAATTCAAGAGGTGGGGGAAGTAGCACTGTTCCAAGAATACCTGTCATAATCTTTTAGTAGGGGTTTTAAAGCAGAAATAAACCCTATGTATACTCCCCTGACCCCATTCTATCGTGGGTGCCGCTGTCTTCCTCCTTGTTTTGATATTCGGCCATCTTGATTGGCTTGGCCGTCGTAACTGCTGCTAGGGCACGAGAGTTCATTCAGTCCTGGCAACTGCAGGGAATCTAGGATGTGATGGGTATACTGACAACCTACACAGCTCATGTGCAGCTCAGCAATTTTGACAGATCAAGAGCTAATCAAACATTACAGTCCTGTGTTGGGGCTCATTTACTTAATGGAATTTCAGCTGTTCACATACAAAGGTGAATTATTCCTCTTGCAATGGATATTTCATTTAGTTTAGTGAATGTGTACCCAATCACATGCAAGAAAATCTATAAAACAGGATTTTTCTTGCATGTTATTGGATAGTTTAAGTCAATCTTATTTACTATGTTTAACGAAGTGACTCATGCAAGGAGATAATTCACTTTGCTGTGTGAACAGCCTATTGTACTCCAGTAAATCAGCCCCTGTTATCCTTATTATTGAAGGCTGACACTGGTGTGTGGCCCACAGTGAAACTCAAAGACTTAATCAAAGAATGCAAATCACGTTAAATGGGCTGCATAATATTTCAGTCCATTTTGCTACTTTTTATTGCTTGAAAACAATGCATGCATCATAACTCCTATAGCAATTTAAAACTTTTTTGTACACTGTGCAGTTCAAATTTAATACATTGTGTTTACTGGGTTGAAAATGTAATAAAATAGTCAAACCTAAGCTGTAGTTGCAATTTGTTAGTATAATATAAAGAAAAATTGCAGATCAAAAGATTGCCTCGCTACTTCCAGTAATGTATGTAAAAACTACTGACAACCCACAGAAAATAAAATGATTTTTTTAGTGTGCTCTGCCCAGTGTTATCTCCAGATTACATCATCTGACATCTTGCATCATCCTGGAAATAGCTGTTATAATTCCGCCCTTAGAATATTTATCTATTCTCAATACTGGCAATTTTACAGGCCGGTAGAACATGGTACAAAAAACGATAAAGCTAAACTCTTGTCAGATATAATAATGCCTGTCTGCAATACTAACCTGTGTCATCATGAAAACTTTAAAGAGGAACTTTAGTGGCTGACAACTTTTTTTAAACTGATGGTATGCTCACTGTCCTCAAAAGAAGGTCTTTTCCAGTAGTGTGACAATACCCATAGCAGCCCGATGTTTTTTATGGGGCCCGGGATAGAAGTGGAGCCACATTAGAGGAGAGTTATAAAAAGTTAAACTGTATAAGTTAAGGTTTAAAGTTGTAGAGTTGTGGGGTTAAACGAAGACCTCAGGATTGTGGATAGTCATAGATTGTGTCTATTATATGTATATATTAGATATATGTAAAAATGAAAAAGATAAAAAAGATAAAGAGATAAAAAGATAAATAAAAAGATAAAATTCCACTAACCCGATTCTCTTCTGTACAATCTATTATGAATGTTGCAACCAGACTCATCCATCCTTTCCACCGCTCCTCTTCTGCTGCCTCTCTTTGCAGTTCTCTTCATTGGCTTCCATTTCACCTGAGAATCAAATCCATGCTCCTGTGCTTTGCCGTTAAATCCCTCCACAATTCTTGTCCCACTTACCTTCCTGACCTGATAGAAAAATATTCCCAAGCCGTTCTTTTCGCTCCTCCAATGACCTACTAATGACTTCCTCACTCATAACCTCGTCACACGCCAGGATACAAGACTTTTCCAGAGCTGCCCCGACTCTCTGGAATGTCATCTTCATCCCGTTAGGCTTGCTCCTACTTTCAACTCATTTAAAAGTGCACTCAAAACCCAAGCTTACCTACTCATCTTCTTCTGTCTCTTAAAACCTTCACTACTTCTTTCCATTCCATATCCTTCCTCCTATTGTGTGATACTTCCCTCCTTCTCCTTTGCCACTTTGTCATTTGCAATCCCTTTTTATTGTGCAGCGCTGAATTTTACTGTTTAATAAGAGTAACAGTGTAGGCTTATTGTCCCCTTTAACTTTTGCCACAAACTGAAATCAGCTCAAAGTTTCTTTAACCTAAACCCTAAAAAGTTATCCAATGTTAGTAGTTCTCAAATGAAGTTGACAGAGGCTAATGTTTAGTATATATTTTTATTAAGTTAGAGAGTATCGGTGTGCAAGAGCATTCATCATTTCCTCAATTTATAATTATGGTGGTTCTTGTTTCTGATATTATAACTTTTATCCATACATAGGTCCCTTAATGCCTGCCGACTATCCTAACTGTACACATACTTCATGTAAGAATAATAATACCTATATAAGTTGACATTGCCAGTTGTTACAGATAGCATGGGAAGCCCACATAAAAAAACTTATAATAAAAAGCTATTGGGGCTCATCATTTGTTGGTATGCCCCTGGTTTCTTTTATTTATATTTAGCTAAATCTGAAACCTATTTTTTTGGACTGGAGAGATATCAAACCATGGCAGTTTTTATACATTCCCTCCCCATAGATCTTGCAGGAAAGGAAAAAACAAATTCAATTTTCAATTTCAAGGTGAGAGTTCTCTTAGACCGATGTCACTACAACAATTGATCTGATTGAAAGATTTACAAATTCACTTTAGCCCCAGTGACAATGGTATTGTGAAACCTAAGACAAGCCATAGACAGAAGGTTAGGTTAAACCCTGGGTAGCCATAACACAATTGTTTTTTAACTCTTCATCATAACAACAAAAAGTTTTGGTTAAAGGTACACTTTAAAATATAATCTGAGTTTGATCTCCCAAGTTGGGCCAATGTTGGTGCTTACTGAATATACAGGTCTTTTTACTTCTCATTATATTGTACCGCGTATACAACATTACTTTGCTTATAGTTGAGCAGAAAGTCATGTGTGGATAGATTTAAATGAAAAAATAAAATAATGGTAAATTCCTCAGGGTTCTTCCAAGCTTCCAGCCACACGCTGAATCATTTTCATATTTACTAGGCATGTAACTTATGTTTTACAGGTATCACATAATCTTTGAAAGGTTTGTCACACTTGTCCCTGTCTGTTACAAAAGCTGTATGAGTTAACGTTACCCTGTTGTGCATTATAAAACCAGGCGGTTTCACCTTTTGCACCCTTGTACATTAGTGGCATGGTGGGAATACATGGTGGGAAGCAGTGAGCTTCTTTTTAAGGAAATGGAGGTTTACCATATGCCTCAAATAAATTAGCATTATGTGACTCCAAAAACAACACAGCATTATACAGAAGCCAACAGGCCATGAACTCTTTTCCAAGCACATTGTAGTCTTGGTTTAGTTTTCTTTGTGCACAATGTTTTCCTTAAGTAATTTAAGTTCATTGTAAAGGTGGTTATAAACCAGTTCCCAGCAGAAGAAGATCTATTTCTGAGCACTACATATTGGTTGGGGGAGTTCGGCGTTGGATTAAGTTACATTGTGTGCGGCTCTAGAAGCTTTGTGTATTACATGTACATCTTTGTGGATCAAGATTGTTCTTTTTTCAAACATCAAAAAGCAAAAACATACAAAAATATGCAAAAAGACAACTGTATAACTGTAAAGACAAATGTATTACACAAACTGAGACATGAGTTTAGTGTTTGACCAGGTTGGAGGATCACCTTGGGTGAACCAAGGGTAAATTACCTCTAACATTTTACTTTGGTATAGCAAATTTGCATTTGCAATAAATTTGCAATGTCAACTGTGTCATTTGTTCAAGTATATCATCTTTATCTGTAGGCACTGTTTGAATAAAGATTTATTGTTTGCTTGTTCAAATAAATTAATTAATTTCCATGAAGTGCACCTGTTTTTTCACATCTGTAAATTCGTATGAAGTAAATGTAAGATATTTTGCAAATTAAGATTCAATAGACCCCTTCCTTGATTACCCCATTAATTTACTTGAAAGATACCAGCTAGAGAAAAGTTTGCTGGGACACTTTGCACTGTTCCTGCACCCTGACCTACATTAAGTATTTGGAACTGAAACAATCCTCGTGATCCCATTTAGTTTGCTCAGAGAGCACACACCCGAGACAAAACTAATATATTCCTCACAACATGACTGAAAGCACACTGGAGTTGTTGGAACAATTTCCCTACAGAAACCACAAATCAAACAAATCAACATAACCAAGCCAGGGCCTTTGCTCAATGAAATCTAAACAATGAGACTTTCTCTTGGCTGCACTGTACAAGTTATTGCATACACAAAGTACGGCTGGATTGTGATTAGTGGGGGTGATATATTTATTTTATCTTGTTTTATTGGTATAGCCGGATTGGTTTCTCTGCAAGATCTCAAGAAAACCAATATACTTGTACAAATAATATTCTTACTTTTCATTTTTCCCATGATGATGCAAAAATCATACTGTTTGATGTAAGCAGAGCTGTGTGCACAAATTTAGTAATGTTATTCTTTGCTTAGATTTTTCTAGTATAAAAAATATACTTTTTTTCCTATTAAAGCAAATTAAACTGTGCTTTATTAAAGATTTCACCTACATTTGGATCAGGTTTAGGTTTGTAATTCATAGGATGCAGAATTTTTTTACTGTCTATTTTTGTTTGTACTTTGGTTGCACTGGATGGACACCTTATTGGATGGACAGTCTTTTTTAATTTTTTTTATCTATGTAACTATATCTCCTTAATAGTCAAAGATGTTCTTCCAAAAATATTAGAAGACACAATATAATAACTACTGCCTTGCACATGTGTGATTTTGTACTTTTGGCTATAGTTTTTCTATTTTACATATGCTATATTAACTGTTCTGGTGGTCCATTTCTTTAATACTGTACAAGCTGCTGCAAGAATTTAGATATTTATGGGTCTGTGGCCCAGTTACTCATTGTGGTTTCCCCTGACGTCTTGTATGTTAATAAAGGACACACAATCTCTAGGAAGAAACCACAGCAAGTTACAGGGACAGGAGACAAGGACCTGGAGAATTCTTGTAGCAGTCAGACTAAAGTAAAGCAGTGGCTGTTGGAAAGGTAAGTATATGAAAGCGTCTTTCATAAAGTATTCTATTTTTACATCTGCCACTGCCCTTTCAGGTTTTCCTTAGAGAATCTCTGTTGGTGGAAAAATGGGAGTTGTATTGCTAACTGTATTTTTGAAAAGTGCACCAAAAACGTCATCCAGTTTTGTGAATATTGTAAGGCAAACTTATTACAAAATAATCCCATGCAGACAAGAAAATGCAAACGCTATGCAATGGGGTTAATAAACCAAGGGCTGTTCACTTGGCAAAGTGAGTTATCATCTACCATGGGATAAATCCCTTAGCTGAGTAAGTAAGATGACGTTCTGCTGACTTCAACCATCCAGTCATATGCAAGGAAAACTCTTTTGTGTTTTTCGACTTTTCGGTATAGGCCAATATGAACATTAAAGGATGCCAGACTGTGCTGGCACAATTTGATCACCCTCAGGCATCAGACATTAAATACAAGTGGTTACACAGAATGTTTATGTGTGTTTAGTGTGGTTGTTAGTTATGGAACTGTTGCTATTTGACATAAACATTTTTTCTAATTTATAGATTTAAAAAGTAACTCATTTTAAAACAGTATTGTGTTCTTTATACTTATGTTCCTCTTTCACTGATAATAAAACAGTAAATATAAGTTACTGTAACATGCCTGTAGTTTAGATAAGCCATACTATTCTGACTCGTATCTGACATGTATAGTAATTGACCAGCTACTATGGATATGGCAGTTTTAGCAGTTGTCCCCAAGGTATGTCTTGGCTCAGTGTTTCTCAACCAGGGATCTGTAAAAACCCTAAGGTTCCCCCAGAAGTTGCTAGGGGGTTCCTTGAGAAATTAGCAGTTTATGATTTTTGGGGCAGTTTAGACTGAAAATCCTTCCCACCAGCCAACAATGTAAGAGGTATTTTTCTATCTGACTATCACACTAATGTACTGTGAGATGTGGATTATTTAATTATAGGAGGGGGTAGACATGAAAATGATTTAAGTGATGGGGTTCCCCCATGTTAAAAAGGTCAAGAAACACTGTGCTAGAGGATCCAATGTAGTGGTGAAGAATCTGGCTGCCCTGCCATCCCAACACAAATGTAAAATGGTATCATGGTCACATGACCATATGACAATGCCCCATAACCATACTGCTCAGCAAGCATTGCAGCTGCCTGGTGGAAAGAAAAGCAGGGGTGGGTTTTAAATACATCACCTGACCCTTGCTTACATGTGGTTGGTTACCTTCATGCTAACATGTAGCCAACCAGCACTTTAAAACAGGGCTCCCATGACAATTAATAAACTGTTCCGGCTGGTAAAGGCATAGTTATAGAGATGCTGTTGCTTTGCCCTTAGTGGCAGAAACAAGTCACTGTGTTGTTTAAAACAAAACCCCTTTTTTCTGGACTTAGCTTTGGTTGTTAAGGAAGAGATAAATTACTCCATAATATGTTCAGGAATGAAATTCCCTAAGGATTACAGTTTGCTAAAAATGTTAATCTTCAGAAAAAAAAAAGCCAGCCAAACATTCTTGTTGTTATCCTGCCCCTTTGGTGATTGTAAACTAATATATTAAATATGTATGATTATCAGAACCATATTTAATAAACATGGTGGGGACGAGGAGGATGATAACTTCCTGTTCAAGGAGTTTTATATTTTCTTAACAAATCATATTTAGGGTTTCAAGCCAGCAAGCTAAATGCTGGGTTTCCTTTTAAGCTTACCAGGCTAATTGTAATACCTAAAAAAAAAGTTTTCCTTATTTTGATAGAATGCTGAGGGGTTAGAACCAACATCAGTATTGTTTGGAGGTACTGGATTCAACCCATTTTATTTTGTTGTATTCCACTCAACTGTTTAGATATCAAAAATTTAAATAATTCTGATGAGGATGTTTCCAACATCTAGCGGGGTATTGCCTTTACCAGAAGACTATCCCCAGTCTGTCACAAGAAACCCCCATCTTCAAAATGTGATAGCTGGGCAGGGATCAGAAAAATATTATTATTAATAATAATAATAATAATAATAATAATATTAAACAGTATTTCTATAGCACCAATATATTAGACGGCACTGTACATTAAATAGGGGGCAAATGACAGACAGGTGGAGAAAGTGACACAGGAGGAGGAGAGGACCCTGCCCCGAAGAGCTTACAATCTAAGAGGTGAGGAAACAGCATACAATAGGAGGGTGGATGTAAAGTTAAGAACAGTTAATGCAGAAGGGACATCACCTATATCTTTCTGCAAATACCCCCTGCCTGTATTGCCAATGTTCAGACTGGGGATTTTGTTCGACTTTACAAGTTCACAATAGTGTATAAGTTATAGTAGCTCATGTCAAAACAATGTGGTACTTCCAACATGTTTCAGGAGCAACAACAACCCTTCTTTATCATGACATTATGAAGTTTATGGATAAGCCGCACAGAGGACTTAGATAAATTGATATTTATTAGAATTAATAACAAGAGCATAGCAGTGGTGTGATAATTTATTAAAGCAACATGCTGGGTTTTTATTCTTGCCTGTGTACACGTTATTTGCCACCAGAACAGGAATAGGGGCAAAATCTTCCACATTTCGAAAATTCTACAACTGTCTAAGAGGGTTTATCTCTCACAAAGGACTAGCACCGCGAGATCCTAATTATATACAATAAATTGGAAAATAAAAAGGAATAAATTCCCATTATCAGCGTAAAATCGTCTACATGGACTTACAGTTCCCTTAGTCACACAATACATTGATATTGTGTACAACAGTGTCTGAAATATCAAGGTACGTGAACCATATAGGGGAAGTTAGAGCTAAATGTTCTATATATTAAATAGAAATGAACCCCTTGGTGCATAGCTGGCACACACCAATACTGTATCTTCTCATAGTTCTACTTGCTTGTACCTACTTGCTGCCCCAGTTTACCATGAATCAAATCAAAAATACTTTTTCACCAGTTTTAAATCTCTCCTGGCAAAAACATTAATACCACTCTCATTGATTATGCTGTTTTTGGAGCCATTTTGGCTGAAATAGGTTCAACATCCAGCACACTTTTGAGTGTCAGATGCCTCCTCCCCTGCTGCATGCTATGATTTATTTTCCGATCATCATATCACTATTCATTGGTTTTTCAGGGGTTAGCACTCTGGCCTTTGCAGCACTAGGTCCCAGGTTCAAATCTCTGGACACTATCTGCATGGAGTTTGCAGGTTCTCCCTGTGTCTGTGTGAGTTTCCTTCGGGTACTCCAGTTTCCTCCCACATTCCAAAAACATGCAGTTAGGTTAATTGACCTCCCCTAAAATTGACCTTAGATTATAATAATGACATATGACTATGGTAGAGACTTTAGATTGTGAGCCCCTCTGAGAAACAGCTAGTGACACTGGCTTTGTACAGCGCTGCATAGTATGTCAGCACTTGATAAATACAAGATAATAATATTGCATCTTGTGACAACCAGAAGCAGGAACCACAGTGCTCATAGGAAGACCTGGCAACTCCCACAGAAGACTCTCCAGCCAACATAGCTCCTAAAGGCAACGTGTATTGGCAACACAGAATGGAAAAGTATGAACCGTATTCTTAGCAGGGATGTCTTTGAAATTATGATCTGGCAGTCTGCAAGACCATAAAAATTAATCAATTAGAAAAAAAACAAGCAAATGCATTTTTCAAGCACATAAAGAATGCACAATAAGCTACAGGACAGTTTATAAAACACACAAAGCACTAATTAATTTTAAAAACAAAAGAAATTATACAGTGGGTGAGACATGGAAATAAAACAGACTTTTGTTCTGTTGCATGTTGGCTGGTTACTGTAGGCTTGACAACTATTGAACATTCCTCATTTCCCCATTCTCATTATGTTGGTGTGTGCAGAACACTGTTGACATTTTTAGGCGATATCATACACCATTCTCAACTTGACTAAAGAAAATCATCAAGGTCAGGTGAGTCTTTCTTTATAATAATATTTGAGTACAGGTGTTCTTTAAATAGGCCGTAACTATTCTAACCTGAATGTATATTGTAACTTTAACTTCCTCTAACACCTAATCCATAATTAACATTTACTTTTCTCGCATGTATACTAACCCAGAAACTAAAATGTTTGAGGTCAATGCTATTTTATTATTTGTCTTTACTTTTTGTTCTACATTTGTTTCATTGTTTTTGAGTTTTACAACTGTTGCTTTATATCTGCTTTTTTATTATAGAAATGCCTTCTCTGTTTTACAACTAACTATTTAACAAATGAATCCCAAGGATCTCCTAAGTGACTAATGAGAGCATAAAATAGAAAAAAAACATTTTTCTCACAAAAATAAATCAAGACAATATGTACAAAACCACTATATATTCTCTACACCCCTATTCAGACCCTAACAAACTTAGTATTAAAGATAAAATCCAGTTTTACTTTTCTTTTTGCACACTTATAGCTATTCCCCTCCTATACTGAAATTGATTAGTCCTGCAGATTGTAACTTTAACACAAGAAGCATTAGAAGTTGCAGCAGGTTTCTCAAGTGAACTTTATTTCTCGTCAAAATTCCTATCAGTTAATCTTTCACTAAGCAGAAGATGTGGGGATGTGGATGATAGTATGAGATGCCACAGACTCAAAAGACAAATGAGCCAAGGTTTATGATTTATTGTGCTATCGGCAGTGGCTTTTAGAACCAATAACAAAGCTTAGTGAACATCTCACCATAGAGAAAGGAAGTATAGAGCAAGTTTTAGGATTGTCCAGAGATCAGTGTCAACACAGGAGAGATTGTAGGACATGGTCATAGTTTCTTCCAGCTGGAACAGGAGGAAGACCAACATTGGAACTAAACAGCCACAAAGTGAGCAATACGTTAAGCGTGTTTTTTTAATAGTGAATGCTTACAAGACACAAGAAACAATTGTGAATAATGCAACATGCTGAAACACAGTGCAACAATCCTTAAACATAGGTGACAAGTTATTTACAAATATATACGACAGATACAGAATAATTAGAACAGAATTTTTTAAGGCAAATGGTCGGAGCACCACCAAGGAATAAGGTACAAGGATACTGGTCAAATTCTAATGAAATGAAGCCAGAATATATATGGGTCTACTAATAACAAGCCACAGGTATTTGCCAAATCAAGAGCTGACTTTGCAGCAAGCCGCCTGCTGGTTGGCAGTTGAAGCACATGCAAGGTGTGCTAAACCACAGTGCCACCAGTAGACAAGAGGGAGAACTGCAGGTTTCCTGGCAGATACTGAGATGTGAGATGTATTCTCTTACTGACACTCCCTTTGCATTTTAATGGTCAATAGGCAGAGACTGACCTCCTCTTGACTCCTGAGGATCTTTTAAATACCCTGTAATGTTGTCACAGGGACTATGAAGAAATGTTTAAAATTACAAGGTTAGGGAAACAAAAAAAAAACCCAACGAAAACTACACAAGGGGTGGAGGTGGAAAGGGACTTTGAAAGTACTTTAAGGTGCAGTAAGAAAATCAGCTTTTAACTTAATCCTTAACACTTACCCACACTGTAATACTTTGCCTATCAGTTAACCTAAAAATGTAGGTACTAACAATAACCTTAGTATGGAACCTACACATTCCACCCTTTCCACCATAACGTAATCTCTTCCCTAACACTTTCCAAAATAAAATATGTAAAAACAGTTCTTCCATTCCATACAAGGTAGATTCTAGTGTTGGTCGAATAGCTCACTATTCGATTCGGCAGCTATTCGCTCGAATATAGCAAAAAAATTCGGGTGGTCGAACATCGAATTCGAACACCATTAAAGTCAATGGGAGCAAAATTCGGGTTTTTTTCAGCACTGTGTAGAACTTCTACAGCCTCCAAACAGATGTAAAAAGATACATTGTAAAAGGATACATAAAAAGGTACATTATAAAAAGATACATAACACTATTACATACCCCTGTACTTCACATGAAGATTAAAGTGCACCTGTCAAATCTATTTTAGGCTAAAGCTAGGTACACACTTCCAATAATTATTGTTAGAAAATGAACGATTACGACTGATCAACGATTATGCACGATTATACTTGAACCATCATATTGTGCACAATTCTGTACATGCTGTAACAATATGATCGTTCATATATATTCCACCAACAGTGTCCACACACTAGATACAATCGTTTGAGCGATGCAGGGAGGGACATGTAAAGGAGAAAGTGTACCGCAGAAACATGCACCATCACTGAACGACCGTACACGATAGATAGTGAAAAATCGTCGGCCAATCAGATCCACTGTGGCGGTCGTTCATTTCCAACGACAATCCTCATTTGTCGGTGTCCTTGGTCCCTTTTTTTTTGGCCAATCGGTTGTTCATCAGTCGTTTCTAACGATAATTATTGGACATGTGTATGCAGCTTTAGTCTACACGGACTGCATACCCATGGACTAATCTACACGTGGACGTTTCCTTCAGGCACATTTTTGAGCGTTATCTTAAACGTTGCTTGCAACATTTAAAAAATTAAAACGCTGGATAAACGTGGGAAAATGCTTCTATTGAACTCATTGGAGGCTTTTTCAAGCATTTTTAAGCTTTTATGAAAGCTTTCATTGAAAACAATGGGGGCTTTTATAA